>NW_025999990.1:36810852-36834851 GCF_001458135.2 Marmota marmota marmota
TTTTTTTTTTTTTTTTTTTTTTTTTTTCTCTTTTTTCTTTTTTTTGTTGTTGTTGTTTTGGCTTTGCCCTAAAGCTCTTGTCTTTCATCCACCTGCAGGTACATTAATACCAGTACATTTTTGTTTCTCTTGCATATCAGCCCTGCATCCTCATGCTGAGGAATCTGCCATTAATCACTGAAAGTTCCTCAGGTTCTCTGAATCATATTCTGGTAAAGCCATATCAGAGATTTTCAATTTATGTATTAGATATAAAAAGACATTTTTCTCCCTTATATTTCCTCTTTGCTAAAATAATTTTTTTTTTTTTGCTTTCTATTGCTTATATAAGAACAAGCCAGTTTTTAAAGAATCAGTTATGTCCTTATGATCATATTACACATTTTCTCAGCTTAAAAAAAATCTCTTTTCAAAAAGATAAGAGTTTCCATCAGATGTATCACCATGGCAATGCAGGTCTGTAGTTTCAGGAGCATCCTCTTTGACAGAGTTCTCCCCATCTTAAGAACTTGTTATCTTGCCTCTGATATGATAGCAGGACTGGAATTGGGAATTTTTACTACTTTGAACAGTTCCAAAATGTTCTTTCTTTGATTTGCTTTTTTTTTTTTTTAAGTAAGTTTATCCTACAAAGGGAAAAGTATTCAATAGATTTATGAAACAAACCTATGATCTCTTAAAAAGCAGATTGCATCAAGGGAAAGCAAACAGCTATAAAATAACAAATCGCTGGGCAGACCCAAATACATCTGATTGTCTTTTCTCATTCAAGACAGGATGGAAAGCACACAGATTTTCCACTGTGCCTCCATTGTGAAATACTGCTTTTTCCAAATAGTATATGTTTTAAGAATCAATGAAAAATTAAAGAAAGAATAGAAAAAAAATTAAAGATCAAAGATTTTTATAATCAGGAAAGATGGATGTAAAACACTATTGATGACGATAGGGATACTGTTTAACTGCAACATTGAAAAATTCAGCTAAAGACAGGAAGGAATTGTAGGCAATTTGGGTAGCTAAATATTAGGCTGTTTTACTTTTTTATTTAGCAAATATTTGTTGAGCACTTGCTAATTTGTAAGATGCAGAGATAAATAAGAAACATTCCTAAAGGCTTAAGGAACCAAAAAATCCATTAGTAAAACAAGGTAAGCAAATAATTGCAGTCGAAGGTAGGTTCTCCTGATTAGTGTGCACAGAAATGACATTATTAGTGTCGAGGAAAAGTCCTTTTCTGAGTGATCAGGAATTTGATTGTTCAACCCGATGTGAAATAAGCTGCTCTCAATGCAAGTGTGAGCAATGTGGTTCAGATGCATAAAAGACTGGGATTAAGCTGCTGGGGGGAAGGGCATAGAAAGCTTTTGAGATGTGGAAATGCTTTCCTAGGGTCTTGAAACTTAGGTAGTTTCGGTTTTTTTTTTTTCTTTCTTTCTTTTTCTTTTTTAGCTATAGAAGGGCATTTCAGGCAGAAAAATTCCATGTGTGAATGCCTGGGTGCTTGAAAGACAATGTATTGGAAAAGGGGATTTAGTGGGGGAGAATGTGAAAGGTCAAGGAGAGGAAGGTGGGGGACTGGGGTGGGGAGGTAGGGGATGAGGCCTGCAGGTAAGGTCTGGAAGAATTTGCCCTGCCATTCAAAGGAATCTGTGCCTTTATCCTAAAGTCAGAGAACCATTGGCTCCCTTGCCCCAGTATCCCACTTAGTCATCAACTATGGCCTGTACTTTCTAGATTTACCTTTAGTTAAGGGCTAACCCAACACTCTTACCTTCGCCATCTCTAAAGATCAGATACCCCCTTTTTTTTCTCAAGACATTGAGGTTAATGAATCTCCATTTTCATTTATATGAGTACTTTCCAAATTCAGTCTGTACAGTAGTATAGTATTTGCCTAAAACATGATGCTCATCCTGCTGATCTGGAAAGATCTTTGCTTTGGAGAATGGCTTCAGTTAATGTGAAGAGTTCTGAGGCACAAAATGGTTTTGAAAAGCACATCATGAGATTTTTAACTTTGAACCTTTTTTTCATGTCAAACAGAAATGCAAAAGAAAGGTAATAACTCTTGCATGCAAGAAAATTTTGCAAGTAGTCAGAAATATGCTATGAGACAGATGTCTCCTTGTACAAAGTTTACATCCCACTTTGATGTTCTCCCAACAGAGAGTAATCAGCCTTGAACTTGATAACCACGGACTGACTGGCTTTCTTGCTAGAGCTCCGGGTTTGATTTCATGTCTAAAATTTTGACAAGCTTCCACTTCATTAACGAAGGATAAATATTCGTGGCAACCACTGTTCATTTTCTTTTGGAACAAGATAAATATTTTGCAATTTCTTTGTAATTATTTTTTTTTCCTGTTGCTTTTTGGATGATTTCTAGGGTTAAAGAATAATGACATTTCCAGGTTTTCAGACAGCATTAACACGATGTAGTAGTATAATAAGTAAGTCTAATAAGTAAGAAAGTTTGGTGATATCCTTTATTAAAATTTTTCTTTCAATATTGTTTTAATTTCTAATCTGATAGCAACTTCTTTTATATTTTCAATTTGTAGATTCATAAATCTTTATTATAATTCATTCATTGTACTCCAAAGATTATGACTTCAGCTATTGAATCAAACATAATAGTGTGCTTGTTGGATTTTTAGCAGTGAACCCTGTGGCCAGTGTACCAGAAAAAACAATAATTATTTAAAACGGTAAGTTAAAATTAACATGAGTTTGCCTATTTGATGCAAACTAGGTAGCACCCAGATTTTATTCTCATCTTCTACCCATGATGATACTGGTGATTAAGATAATGATGATAATGATAATAAAGGCAAACCTTTATTGAAGGCAAGTGACAGACACCATATCAAGTACTCCCCATGTGTTATGTCACTTAGTTTTCACAGTTCTTTGCTTTTCCATCTATCAGTGATTGGCAAAGTTGTTTGGGTATACTTTTGTAAGAGAGATCTGATAAATTAATCAACACATTTCCTGAATAACAGCATTTCTCAAGCTTGGGAAATGAAAGGTCCTCTTTCATTTAGGAGTTCAATTAGATCACATTAGTGATAAACATGCAAAATATAAAACTAATTAAACCTTCATTATAATATATGTTTCAGAAAGTAATTTTAAACACACACCAAAAACTGAAGTAGACATTAAAATTGGAATTGGAGTGTTAATGTAATGTCATGAGTAATGAAGATTTGTTGAGACTAACATTGTACTGCGATGTTAGTGGGTAACCAGTTTCATATTTTCATGTGTCATATGAGGGCTGAGTTTCCTCCGTGCTTTTCTTATTTATACTTGTTCAACACTTTGTTCATCATGGTATGGCATAATTTGACATTCACTTGACAAGAAATGTCATTTGTTAAGGGTGGACCTGTTAATCCACATTTACATTACTACTTTGCATTTCCTTCTCCATGTGAATACAAGGAGCCATTTACCTGAAAAATTATTCTGTGGATATAAACAGAAAACTAATTTCAAAGGTTTTTTTTTTTGTAGAGAATTTGAAGTTTCAAAGTTCCTTGGTCACATCTCCCTATCTCCCATGTGCTCCTCCACCCCTGAGATACTAATGGAATTGGTACAGTGAAATAACAAGATAATGAAGGGCTAGGCACTGTGTTAAGCTCCTCATATGCATTATCTCATTGAATCTTGCAGCTACCTCAGGAGCTAGATAGTCTTATTCTTCTTTTGCACATAAAGAACCTGGACCTTGGACATTTAAGTTAATCCTTCCTAAGGTCACGTGACTATAATGGAAACTCAAACTGATTTTGAACCCCTGTGTTCTGACTCCAGTACCCTCCCCAGTAGCTTTGATTCCTTTGCCAATCCAATGTATGTGAATAGTATCTGCTTCCTGTGCTCTGGGTACCAGACCAAATGCTTCTCATACATTATAATCCTCGCAACTATCTCAGAAAACAGTGTATGCCTTTAGAAAACTAAGAAAAGCTCAAGGCTACCCTTAACCTAGCACCACCTCCCCCCTCCCCAAAGATTAAAAAAAACATATAAAGCTTCATTACAAGGAATAGTCAGTCTTAAAAGCAGAATTGAAAATACTACCTTCATTTTCTAGAGCTTGATTTATAAATTTTCAAAGAAAAACAATCAACCAAGAGATTGTGTGTTTACATTGATTTAAAAAATAAAAAAAAATCTTTAAAAATGTCATTAGAAAATGTGCCTGTTACAGACTTCAGAGAATGTGAACCTTGACAAAAATATGACATAAATGCCCGGTGAAATGAACTTCTCTACATTAAAAACATTTTTGGTCAGCAAATTTTGTGGCAATCTTATTGATGTAGTAAATATTTCATTTACTAATAGGGCTATTTGGGAGAAGATTTGTTTACACGAGAGAACTGAAGGAAATGTAATCCAAATTACAGGCATAATGATTCTCATTGATGTTCCTGGTGGACCCTCTGGCTTATGTGCATCTATAAAATTATGATTTTTTAAAATACTGTATGTCACCATATAAATAATTTACATGATGCTATTGACAATTTATATACCAATAGCTAAGGCAGTAATTGGGACTCGAGTAAGGGGTTTATGTGTGAGTACACATGAATGTGAATGTAGGTGTACATGAATATTCCTTACCCAAAATGCTTGGGAACCAGAATGTTTCAGATTTTAGAGTTTTTCAAATTTGGAATATTTGCATATATTTTACTGGTTCAGCATCTCCCATCTGAAGATCCCAAATCCTAAATGCTCCAAAAAAAAAACAAAACATAAATATCATGCCAGTGTTAAAAAGTTCTAAAATGTGTTTAAGTGTTTCAGATTTCGGATTTTTAACTGAGGTATGTTCAACCTGTATAAATATGTACACATATGCATATGTATAATCCAGCTAGTGTTCATGTGCTTTTGAATATTGATGGATTTTTTTTTTCATTTTGAATACATGCTACCACTCATTTTCAAATACTGACTTGCATAAAGCAGAAAAGATTGCCTTGTAGGTGAACAACTATTTAAGATCTTTTATCAATTAGTTTTATTTGAAGAATAATTCAGTTTACTAGAAGATATATCATAAAACTCAGAAAGCTGACCTGTGTTTCTCCCATATAAAAGTTTTGTGAAACATTGTTGGTTCTGTTTTTAGTATCTACCATTGGGATATGAGCTTCTAGACTAGTTTATTATTCTCGATTGGTTATTTGACAACTTCTAGATGAAAACAGTGGTTAACAAGAGGGACAGAGTCTCTGACCTGATGGAACTAGAACAACAACCAGCCGCTAATCAGTACGTGATCACAGGTTGTGGTAAAGATGGAGAAGATTCCAGTTGTATCCTTCAAGGTTAAGAAAGACTTTATCAGGTGGGATGAGGGCATCAGTGAGGAAAGAGAGTTACATGCTCGCAGCCATTCTGAAACAAGACAAGTGCAACACTGCCTAAAAGTTGGAAGGCATGTGGCGTGGAGGTCACATAAGGCCAGTGTTGGGGACAGTAGATGATCAGCTTGGGCAGCAAAGGGCTCTCTATATCATTTAAAAGAGATACAACCAAGGAGCCTTGGCACACACCCATACTTCAGAGAGAAGAAAGAGACTGATCAAGAAAAGCCAGAAAGATAGTATTAGTGAGTTATAACCTGAGAGCTAGGGCTTGGAGAAGGGGCCGGCCTTCAAAGCAGAGAGAATAAGTGGGTCAGTGTCAAACATTGCTGTGTCTTTCAAGACAAGCATAGTACAGAATGATTGACTTTGGCAATTAAGGGGTCATTAATGACCTGGTCAAGAACAACACCATTATCTTTATTATGTGTTGAATTTCATGAGGAATCCTATAATAAGAGAAATTTCTTAAACTTAGTTTTCCCCCACCCCCTATTGAATTTGGAACTATTGTAAGCATATTATTATCACCTTTAGCATTACTCCAGCTACTTCAAGGAAACAGGCAATAGATATAGCCTCATCTAGAATATTTAAGTGACAGTATTTATCTCAAGTAGCTTACAACCAAAATTACTTGTGTTGCTGATTAAGAAGATGCATGCCAAGTCATCAGAATGCCAGTAGATTGTTAATTATTTAGCGATAAAATAGGTTTAATTCTTTTCCTGCTTTCTGGCTAATGGGAAGATAAGAGATGGTGAGGGAAGGTCAGAGTCATACAGCCCCAGGAAGGCATATGTCTGT
The DNA here is from genome assembly GCF_001458135.2 of Marmota marmota marmota. Lineage (NCBI taxonomy): Eukaryota > Metazoa > Chordata > Mammalia > Rodentia > Sciuridae > Marmota > Marmota marmota. The sequence goes on from NW_025999990.1 coordinate 36,817,059, forward strand.
GTCCTGTCCTCAGTGCTGTGATGATGGGTGACAGTGATGGACAGATTGTCCCTCCCACCTGCATTCTCTCTGCTTCTCGCAGTCACTCACTCTTTTCCTCCTTGACTTCCTGCTTCATCTCCAAGGAGCAGAGAGAGAGTGACCTTCCAGGGTGTGCACACCTGCATTTTTGCTTAGTAGCATTTTTAGGCTATCTCTTTTGGAACCAGCACATACATATATTCCCAACTTCTTCCTCTTACTTAAAAGAAGTGGGGAAAAGAGAGAGGAGGAAGGGAGGGAGCAAAAATTGGCAGAAAACCCCTGGAAGAAAATGAGTTTGACAGATTTGTTCAGTTCTGGATTCCTGTCTTCCTGTTTCCTAAATCTGTCAGAAAAAGCTCAGACCCTGCCCCCACAATGAATAAAATCCCTAAGGCCACTGTCTGAAAAGAGGGGAGATACACATCATTTTCTTTCCAAATTATCAGAGGAAGATCCATCCATACAGGCAGAACCAAGACACAAATCATTATCTCCAAATTATTGGTGGGAAATCAAATTAATTCTTGGGGCTTTAAAACTGGGTGGGCTAATGTGGAGGAGAAAAAAATAATAATTGAAAAACAGAATGTCTCCTGAATAATGAATAAGTCAAATCTAGTTGAAATTTAATCCAAATCCTACTACTAATGGATTGCGCTAGGTTCCTGATGTGCGTGTGTTTTCTACCATTTCCTGACATGCTTCCCCATGCAGCCTCCCCATCCCATCTGTACTTGTCTCCTACTACATTTGTCTTGTGATATTTCACTGCTTCTTTATACTTTGCTGTCTGGGATAAGCCATGATCTCTGTGAGGACTGGGACCAGATATACTGCTTCACAGTGCCCAAATTCAGTAGGTATTCCAGAAGATCCCCACATACGTTAGAGAAGTCAAGCTATTTTTTAATTGCAGAGGTTATCTGATCAAGAGAGGGTCCAGACCTGGATTGGAGGCTAGACTAGTGATCTCTTCTTAGATGTTCTGACTGGGCACGGGGCTCTGCATTCTCCCCTTGGCTCTATTTTGGGGCTGGTCAGTGAATAGTCTCAGGCTACAGGAGATGACATGGTGCCATGGAATGAGCTCCTGATTTGGAGTCAGGGACAGCCCACTTTCACATTTTGCCAGTACTCTTAGCAAATTTCACTCATTTCCCCAAGCCTTAGCAGTTAAAATAGGGATAATTATACCTACCTCATGGGGTTGTAATTTGGCTCCAATGAGATAATAACTGTAAAAGCACTTCATAAATTATAAAAGTGGTACTTGTATTTGTGCTTTTAAGATGATAGAACAATAGTTGAAAGGAGTACACTTTCCATGCAACTTTTACTCTTGACAAGGGGCCTCATAGAAAGAGAGGGTAGTTTACAAAGAAGTTTAGCATGTTTTCCTGGCCTGCAGAATTCCAGTCTTTTTAAAAACAGATTCTCAAACTACATCCTAAGTTTTACACCATCTGTGTTCTCCAAAGAAGGATTATCTGTCTGATTGGTCTCCATGATTTCTGTTCTCATCATTCACTTTTGCCTACAAGGCTTCTGGTGGGTATTGATACACTGGAGGTCTTACGGTAGACTTTCACTTTTTTTTTTTTTTTTGACATTATCCTCTTTAGGGAGCTGCTTGAATTCATGGTGTTATATAAGCTAGGAAACAAGTTCCCAAATGCATCATCGAAATAAGTCGTAATGTTGGCACTTAATACAGCGCAGGGCCATTATGGAGGTAACTACACCTGACATATAAAATATGGCCAGTGCCTTCATATGCTTCACATTTGAGTGGGGCCACCCATTGTCTCTAATAACACAAGTATCACATTAGCCTCTGAAAACCCAATGGCCAAGTCCTAAAAAAATCTAAGGTGAGATATCAAGTGCCACTTTTCATTTTCAAGATCTCAGTGTACAGTAAGGTACTCTGGAGAGTGGTGTAAAAGTGAGTTGGTTGTCACTGATACTTGGAATCTGGAAAATAGTTTTTTAAATGGAGCTAGTATTATTAAAAAAAACAGTATACAATGAGGAGGGTAGTTCTTTTAGAAGACAGAAATCCATCTTCCATTGAGTGGGAGTGATATGGAGGTTCATAATAAAATATGTACTTTTTTTTCTACCCAAAGAATAATCATAAAGGCCTTTGGAGATTGTTGTCTCAAAGAAATTTTGAAGAAGCATGTCAAATTCTATGTAAACAAGGCATGGAAAGGTTAGCATTACAGTACAATCAATTTTCCAAAATTAAAAGAAATGCTGTCACATAAAGAGATGTGTGAGACAGTGCAGGGATTTTGAAATAATGTGCATCTCCCCAAGTAAAAAAAATATGTCAAGATTCTTATAATTTCACAGTGGTTCTAATGAATTAATTCTTGTGGTGGTTCTACTGCATATGCTAAACAGAGGTATTGTTAATCTTTTGTCAGTTTTAGTCTTGAATTAAGGGAGAGCTCCAGGATATGTCCCTTGTATAATATGTGACAATGTCATACCTTTCTATTCTCCAAGAATAATGAGAGAGGAGAATAATGATGGTTTATTATATGGTAGGAATTGACTTGTCCTTTTTCTATTTAATCTAGATCTTCATGTTAATAAGTAGATTTGAGATTGAATAGCATAGCTTTCCACCAGCACTAGGCCTATCAGGTTGTGTCAAATTAGTCCCTAGTTAATGAAATATCACGGGATCTGGTTCACCATGATGAGTTAGCTCCTGGCTCTGCAGCTCTTTAGCCAAAGGGCATTTCTTGTCAGCCTTCTGAAGACCATGCTTACTCTTAAATCTGCTAGTACTGATTGATGGTAGTTAATGTTATTACCTTCATGTATGAACATCAGGTGTCATGATCTCGCCACAAGGCTTAATGGCTATTTTGGTCTTGCTGTTAACATTTCCACTTTTAATACCGAGTGCCTGAATTATCTGCTATGTGAGTAAATTCAGTTTATTTTTAATTTGTTGATAAGTTTTATACTAGGTAGGAAAATTTATCTGTGTGTTCCTGCTTAGAATGTTCAAAGCAGACTTGATAGTGGTGTTCTGAGTGTTTGTGTGTGTGTTTGTTGGTTTAAACTTGGATGCACTTTTGAAGTGCATACTGACTACTTAGGACTGGACTATCTAGAACACTGTTTGTACTTATAAATAACCATTGTGCTTGTTCATAAAGTTGAGAGCGTATAACATTAGCAGCTCTGATACTTTTTATTTTCTCTCTTATTCTTCATTTTCAAAGTTTAAAATGTTTTTTGAAATGGTTAGGGATCAGAGATCTGCTTCAGGAGGCTGACCTGTATGGAATCATCAGTGGGCTCCTTGGCCCTGTTTCTGGATGAATGTAGCCATCATGTTCTTTTATAGAAATTGTAGGGAGGAGAGAGGAATCAGGACATTCGCTTTTCTGTTTCTCATCCTGTGGCATGACTTTAGACTACTGGTTACTATGCCAAATCTGGGGTTTTATTTCACTCTGTTTGGATAATTCTTCACATTACATTGTGAACATTAATTTCTAGATTTCTAAAATTTTTAAACTCCAATAATCTTACATTTCATCACAAATAGAGAACCTGTCATTTTATAAATGAGAAAATTGAGTCATAAAATGGTAGACCTTTCATGTGGATATAAACAGTTGACTCTTAGGGACAATTAATACTTTTGACCACAACTTTGGAATAGAAAGTAAATCACTTGACTCTGGGGAGAAAGAGTGCTTTATAGGACTTGATAGGCAAATATCTTTAGTGAAGAATGTAAAACTACATAAGAAATATTGTTTTAAAAAGGAAGTCAATTAGAAACAACCAGAATGTCCATTCACTGATACATGGGTGCATAACATGTGGCATAGCCATTCAATGGAATATTATTTAACTGTAAAAATGAAGTACTGACTTATCAGTGCTGATCGTACTCCCCAAAGACAGAGTTCTGAATGTTATAATCCCCAATGCTTAAGATCTGAAAAATCAAAATTCCTAAAGTGTAAAATCTCCAAATCATAATCTCAAATAAAAAAATACTAAAATATCTAAAAGCTCACATTCTGCAAATCATAATCCTAAAGATTCAAATTCCAAATGTTGAAAGACCAAGGGCCAAACATCATAATCTCCCTGCCTCCAGGGAGAGGCCACATAAGAGGGGTAGGGAGGGATCATCTACATGATCCAGCAACAATGAAAACTTGAGTTTCAAATTGTATCAGTTGACTTCATTGACATTCCTTCTAACCAATTAAATTTCAGGAGCTTTTGATGAATTGTGCACTGGAAAGTTTGGTGAGTGTCTTTCTACACCATTCTTCCCTTTTCCTGTCCCTCCTCCTTACCCCTCAGTCTTCATCCTCTACTCCACTGATTTCTTTTCTATTTTCATGGGATCTCACGTAAAACTATAATACACTATTAAAAAAAACTAATAAAACATAAACAGAGAAAGATCGGTAAAGTAGAGGAAAGGGAACAGAAGAGGGAGGAAGAAGGAGCAAAAGGTAAAGTACTGGGGACTGAATTGGAGCAAATTATATTTCATGCTTGTATAATGATGTCAAAATGAGCCCCAATATTATGTATATCTATAACGAACTAACAAAGAAAAAAAGACTACTACACCCCCCCTCCCCCAAGAGCTGCATTTGCCTGCAGCGGCCAGTGAAATCATTAACTTGCTGGAAAATAATTATGTACAAAGTGGGATGAGTAGACAGAACAGAGTTGCTGCTTAATCGCCACTATTATTTCTGCCAAATTTGTGGTCTGTGTATGAGCGTGTGCAGAATGGATTTTCCCATACCCAATACAATATAAAAGTATGGCATAGAAGATGGGAAAATTGCATAGGCAATGCTCATGTCAAGTAGAATGTCAACATATTCTTCAAGAAGAGCCATGCCCTACAAAAACCTAAACACAGAGCAGCTATTCATCTTGATACAAGACTCCAAAGTGGTCGTGACAGTTGGCCAGGTCTGAGGGACAACCACCATGCAGTTGTCTATCTCTGCAATACACCTTCCACAAGTCAGTATTGCATTGTTGTTGTTGTTTTTTTAAAAAATTTTTTTAGTTGTTGATGACCTTTATTTTACTTATTTATATGTGGTGTTGAGAATCAAACCAGTGCCTCAAACATGCTAGGCAAGCGCTCTTCCACTGAGCCACAACTTCAGCCATCAGCATTGCATTTTACAGTTAGTTCACTGTTAAGTATTTCATCTTTGCATTATTTCTAATACTGGAAGTATGAATTGTGTAAAGACTTAGTTCTAATTTGTTTTATGCATTTTCTTGCAAATTTGACACCAAAAAAATTACATTATCACAATATCAACTTTGTTTATAAGCTTTGTGCTTGTCCATGAAAACATTGAGACTTCCTCAATGAGGGAAGACAGGTTTTTTTTGTACTACTGTACTTTTGAAAGATAACATTGCTTCAGATCTTGACTCTTTGGACAACTGCATGTGTGGTAGTGATCCATCACAATTTTTGTTTGTTCTTTGCAGTACTGAGGATTGAATGACTGGGCTACGTCCCCAGCCATTTTTATTTTTTATTTTGAGACAGTCCAGGCCTTGAATTTACAGTCCTCCTGGAAAGAAAGGTGGGCACCATTGTGCGGAGTGATATCTCATTGTTTGAACCATCTCATCAAAAGACTTGTGTTGCCTGTGATGTATTTCAGGTGACTGTGGTTATAAAGCTGGATGCAGATAGTTACCAACCATGGTGACTACACATTTATGCATTTGGCTTTAGAATTTCTTTCTCTTTTTTTTGTACTAAGGACTAAACATAGGGGTAATTAACCACCACACCACATTCCCAGCCCTTTTTATTTTTTTTATTTTGAGACAGGGTCTTGCTAAGTTGCATAGGACCTCGATAAGTTGTTGAGGCTGGCTTTGAACTTGCAATCTTCCTCCCTCAGCCTCCAGAGCAGTTGGGATTACAGGCATGTTCCACCATGCCTGGCTATGAACTATTTTCTTACAGAAATGGTTTGTTTTCTCTTAACTGTTATACCCATCAAGAATTATTCTCAAAGACATGTGAGTGTCTTTAGTATACCAGATTGTTTATATTTGCAAAAATAGGTTTGTCATTGTAGCTTTTTTATTGTATAAGATGGTCTATCGCCTATTCTGTGATATGTTTACTTCTCGATTAAAAATCCTTTAAAAATATACATAAACATATATTTAAATAATTTTTAAATCATTTTCCCAGAATTATACTTTTGTGATTTTTTTCATCTTTCAGAATTTTAAATTTCAGAGACCTTGATTTTTTCTGATTTCAACATTTGGGATTGTGGTGTCTTTCAAGATTATAGCCCCAAATAACTAATACATGTGCTAAGTGGATGAACCTTGAAAATATTATGCTAAGTGAAACAAGCCAGTAGCAAAAGACCACGTGTTGTATGATTTCATTTGTATGAAATATCTGGAGCAGTTAAATCTATAGATAGAAAATAGTTTATTAGTTGGCTAGAGTCTGTTGGTGGGGATTGGGATAGACGGGTACCAGGAGAAGGGTTATGGCTATTAGGCAGGCCCTATTTCTTTCAAGGTAAAGAAAATATTCTAAAATTGTGGCAATATGTGCAACTGTGAAAGGCACTGGATTGTGTAATTGAAATGGGTGAATTTTATGATATGTGAATTATGTCTCAATGGTTAAATTAAAAATTAGTCAATGACATTAGAAAATAGACCAAAAAAGCCACAATATACCCATTCCACAATTAATATGAGTATACACATCTTTGCTTTAAGATTTTTGTGAAGATTTTATGAGTTGCTGATTTTTACCACTACCAGGAAGTATATAAATCCCAACAATCTGTTAGTGTCTTTGTAGAGTTTGTTTCCCCCTCCATTTTATGAAGTTTTATTATTTTAGGTTCATTTGTTTACGAGGAGAAAGATCCAAGCAGAAAACTAAATTTCTAGCATGTTCTTTTTTTATGACTTTTATTTTGAGTTTTTACTTCAGATTTACTTTTGGTTTTTATGTTGTCTGAGTTTTGCCAGGTTTTTCACATTGGAGGAGTATACCCATAAATGCTGGAAGAGTGGAGACTTGTTCTGAATGCTAAATGTGCTCATATTGTGGATTTGAAATTCTGACAATAAACATTTTTGTAATTTACAGATTAAAATTTCTTTCTGTCCAATTCACTGGTAAAACTTATCCTTTCTACAATTCGGATTCTGCTTGACTATAATAGAAATCATTATTCAAACAGTGGAGTACTACCAGCTTTTCAATGGCATCTAAACCAAAGAGAATTAGTAAAATGGTTTTAATTACATGCTTGTCTGTTTGATAGGCAGTAAGAAAGGAGAGTTTTGCCTTTGAAAAGTGAAAAGGGGTCTATTTGGAGAAGGGGGTTGTCAATACAATTCCATGCATTCCTATCAAGAATTATTCTCAAAATTCTTAATGCATTAAACATAAGAACCTTTGTTCGAACTCTTGTGCTAAAGGTGGCAACCTTAAAAATCTAAAAATACTCTATTGGAAACCCAAGTTGTGTTTTAATAATGTAAAATCGGTGTTTCTCCTTATAAAATATCTGAGTTTTGAAGTTCATCTGTAATTAATTTTGAAGGTAATGGTATGTTATATTTAATACTCGACTGGTTTGGCTAATCTTTTCTTTTTCCTGCAAGTAATATGCCCTCCAGTTGGGTCCAGTTGAGTTAATTTTTCAGTTTGACTTTCACAATAACTTTAAAAGCCGGTAGTGAGATACTTTTTAAATGGTTGTTATCAGAGAGATTTGTGCTATAAATTGACATTCATGTCCCAAAACATAGCAAACTCTTGACTATTTGCTAAACAAATAGAGAAAGCTAAGGAATGTAGGCTGTGCCTATCCTTAACTGGGAAGGCCCCAGGATGCTTTCTTTGTCCTGTTCGGTGCATGTCCTGGTGGATAATCATCAAAGCCAGCAAGAATGCAATTTAATTTTGTGATCTCTGAACCTCTCTTATTTAAGCTTAGCATTACCTATATACAAAAGAAGAGCAGAGATTGTCCTGTTTCCTGAATCAGTAATCACCTCCTAACCAAGGGGACTACTCAGATCTTTCTGTACCTCCCAGACATCCTTGGTTATGATCTTCTGCAGAATTTAATATTGAAGAATTAGACAGGATGATGATAATGATGACAACCGAGCAGAACAGAATGATGTCATGTTATTCATAATGTCAGTACCCTAGGCAAACAAGAAACCAATTCTACAGCTAGTGACCATGGATTTCCTTGCAAGTGGACAATGACTGGATTATCAGTGCAGCCGCATTCTTGGCACTTGAGCCAGTGTCTGAGAATGTCGAAGAGAAATCCCTCTTCCATATTAGGAGATTCGGAATATATAGTTGAAAATAGCAGTGCTTTTGAAAGAACCCTCCACTACAATTGCACTAGAATGCATTCTTTCTAGTGTATAATAACCCAAGTATCTTTTTTGATATCTCTGGTAATTAAATTTCTCTTGGATATTGGTTAAATTAGCCTACCACCCACATCTGGAATTTGTAGTCAAGTTGTGAAGCGTGAGAGTGTTGGGACCCTGGCTTAGATCTTGTCACCTCTGTGAATAAAGCAGTGTCAACCGAGAGATAAAACTCCTTGGTGATTGTGCTTCTGGCTCAGCTCCTAAGAGTTTTTTTTGTTTGTTTGTTTGTTTTTTTAATAAGAAAGATCAGAGTGTTGATGTGAGCTACAAGTTGCAGTGGGCGCAGTGAATTCATAGTTTTTTAGTAGCCACTGAGCATAGCACCTGAGTTGTAGTACAGCTTCATTTGGGTCATCCCTGGGTATGGGAAATCTTCCTTCTGGGGAAGGAAGTCAGCTGAAAATTCATGTTCTTGGAGAGGACAAGCTGAGAGAGTAGGAGAGAGCAGAGGCAAGTTTATAGTTAAGCTAAGGAAGGTCAAGGTCCCAGGGATCCTTGTTCCCAGGCCCTGAGTAATGGAGTTTGCTGGGAGTTACTTTAGAGCATCTTCAGAGGAGAATAGAAGCCATCTTGTGATTCAGAGACTTTTCTGGCAAATGACCTAAAGAGATCTAGAAGAAAAGGACCCGAATCTCTCCAAGTTTTCAGTGACTTGGATGATAGCTCATTTGTTAAGTAGAAATAATTTGCTTTATTTTATATTTGGTACTTCTGTGAAATAGGGCTCTAGGTTTGGTTTTGTTTTTCTTTTCCTTCAAACACCCCAGAACTGGAGATAGTAGCCAGCTCCATCAATCCCTTCCTCTCTGTTTTAGTCTGAGTATTTTCTTTCTTCACTTACTTTTTTTCTTTCTCCAGCCTCCTGTTTCCTTCTTAGGCATACCCTAGTGTATCTCCACATGCTCTGGCAGGAAAAAAATTAAGTTTAGAAGCCAGTGAAAGAAAAGAGACAAGAAAACTCTCCTAATTTCCAGGGGTTGCTTTCATCCAGTGGCCATATTTGGAACAGCAAAGGAGAAAAACTCCCTTCGCCCTCACTCCACCATCCTTTATAGTTTCCAGAGATTTCCAGATGTTTCTCATCCAGACATGTCTGGAGAAATAAATGAGGGACAGCATATATTTTAACATGTCTTGGTTGTTAGCGCCTCTCAGGCAGGCAGTAAATATTATATTACCTTTTCCTGTGCTTAAGTCGATCTTAATGATAGAATAAATTGGGCCTGGTTATGTGCAGTATACTTTGCTCCTGGTGATTTTTTCCAATTGTAGAACAGAGAGGGTAACCAATAAGAATAGGAAGCTCCTTTAGGAAGAAAATGGGAGAAAAGCCCATTACTCCTTTCTGAAGCAGGAAAGAGGATACTTTTGTCTACAAATCCCAGGGCTGTGGAGCTTCAAGGGTGTGAAGTTTGGCATCCACAGTTCTGCTGTCAGTCTCATCCTAGCTAGTAAATGTGTCTCTGCAGACACCCTGCTGCTGATCATTACTGGGTTCAGGCTTTACTTTATGGCTTCCTGGAGCTGGAGGCCTCCTGCTGACATTTGGTTTTGCATGTAGATTAGAAAGGAGTCCCTGTGAAAAGTTTTTATGAGGATGTGTTAATGATGCTTTAGTGCTCTTTACAATGGGTTAGAGATCTGCTAAAGGAGTGACTGTGTGCCCCCATAAATAAATTGCCAGAATTCCCCATTTTCCCCTGCTCCAGATAAGAAAGATGGCCACAGTCTGCACTGAGCAGTAATGTCAAAGACCCTTCACTTCCCAGATCCCTCAGCGAATGTGTTCTGTATCTTCCTTTAGTCAACCTGCTTATACTGTTGGTGGAAGTCAAATTGGTTGTTGATGTCCCTGCCCACTTTGGCATTTATTATTATTATTATTATTATTATTATTATTATTATTATTATTATTTATATATGACAGTGTAAAACAGTACAATTCTTATTCCACATCTAGAGCACAATTTTTCATATCTCTGGTTTTATACAAAGTATATTTATATCAACTTGTGTCATCACATTCCACCATCATTTCTAACCCCATATCCCCTTCCTTCCCCTCCAATCCCTCTACCCTCTAGTCCTCCCATGCTCCCCCTCCTTACCTCACTATGAATCAGCCTCCTTATATCAGAGAAAATATTCACCATTTGGTTTTTTGGGGATTGGCTAATTTCACTTAGCCCACTTTGGCTTTTTTTTAAGACTCCAAATGGTAAATATTGTTTAGTAGTAATGAAATGTTCAGTAATATAGTTATGATTCAAGATGTGAGAAAAGGAATATAAACATTGTTGTCATCCTATAATAGTTTTGGGGTGTGTGATTTTTTTCCCCAAATAGATTTTAAGGAAACAAATAGGATTTTACAATGCTATATGCTTTCAAAAATTCACCAAAACAATGACTTAAGAGGGTGTACACTGTTGCTTAAATCTTCTATTTAAATAGCAGCTTTTAATGCACTGATTATTTTTATGATATTATAATGTAGTCTTTATAATATAGTCTTAAGAATTTGGACTCCTGTAAGGCTTTTATGAAATGTGACTTCCTCGATTGGTGATTTCCTCATTTTATTTTCTTTCTTTTTAAATATTTTTAGTTGTAGATGGACACAACACCTTTATTTTATTTATTTATTTTTATGTCCTGCAAACCCAGGGCCTCCCACTTGCCACGCAAGTGCTCTATCACTTTGCTACAGACCCAGCCCCTTATTTCATTTCCCTTGATGTTGTGTCATTAAAATTTGGAAGGTTTTCATATATGCAACCCATGATTTCATGTTAATCTGATTGATATTTGAATCATGAGTTCAGTTGCACAATGTGGATTTCTTGATTTACAGTATTAGACTGTTGTAAACTTGATTTCATTATAAGAAAGCCTGGGAATAATAAGAGTCTTCATCTGTAGTACGCTATAACAAAAATGAAGACAGGAAAAACTGAGGCTCTATTATTGACTCAAGTTGAATATTTTAGATTATTAGTTGTGGTTAATTAGTTTGAAAAGTTGTTTTGTTGTTTTGTTTTGTTTTTCCTGATGGACAGGTTGAGAGAGGCTTTTATTTAGTGAACACATGGATGAATATTTTCCAGTAGTCTGTCTTATTGCATTATATCCTCTTCCTTTTGAAATACTTTTAGCCACTTTTTAATTTTTAAAGAATAGTTGAATGGCTAGTAAAAATACTAGACATCTCAGAAGATTACTGTGAAAAAAAAATCTGTTCACTGCTGCTGTTTATAAAATTCAGGGACCCAGAGAGGCCAAATGACTATGACTGGTTGAATACACTGTGGTCCATCTACCTAAGAAGGTGCTTTGTGAGTCACTGTCAAAGTATGCTATGCAGAGATCTCCAGCATGAAAGCACAGCAGAGGGTAATGCATTTAATATTCAGTTATTGCTTTATCTGACTTTGGAATTTTATAGATTTGACTTTGGAAATAAGCATATTTTTACACAAGTATAAAATGGTTACTACAAATGAAATAAATAAACCTCTTTGTATATCTAGTTGCAGGTATGCCCAATCACAGAGAAGAATCTTACCAAATGCTGTTAAGACTCAGAATGTGATTATATATCCTTAGTGGGATGTATTCTGAGGTTAAAAGAAAAAAAGGAAAAAAAATCTTAAGCTTTCTCATGGTCATGTTTGATGGTGGTGCTAGTCTTGGAAATTGAGTGTGTGTGTGTGTGTGTGTGTGTGTGTGTGTGTGTGTGCGCGCGCGCATAGTGGCATGAAGCAAGCAAATAAATGGTTTTTGGCAGGAAGAAAGAAAGTAGAAATGTAAGACAAGTGTGATTAAGTAAAAATGCTGAAATTCTGAACAAGAAATATCAAAATGACTCTATTTAAAGAAATAACAATTGAAAAGATATAACATTTGAAGATAACTGAAAACAATGGCCATACAAATAGCAGTGAATATTCTATACTGTTTCACTAGAAGGAGAAGAGGGCTTTTTGAGATGTAGTGAGTTCAGGTCTAGAGCAAAAAGTGCATAAGATCCCATTTTGCCAGGTAGCAAGGGACTGCCAACAACCACTATCTGTGTCAGAGGGGTCACAAGGCCAAGCCAAAGTCCGCATGAACAGAATTAAAAACTGCAGTGTGGAAAGGCAGGGGTGCCCTACCTGATTTTGGTCACTGTTTTAAAAATTATCAAAGGGAAAGAACTAAGTATTTGCTTTTTTTTTTTCTGTAAAGACTGTATTTCAAGATAATCATACAGATAGGCAAATTCCTCAGAAGTATTGCAGCCAATGAGCCAAAAAAGAATTATAGAAATTGATTGTCACCATTTTGCATCTCATTGAAATAGTAGATCTGAGCAGTGATCACCAATGACTGAAAAACAGTCAGTCTGTTACCATGTCCTTGTGAGGGAAATGCACATGTCTTTCAACTTCTTTGCCAAAAAAGGAGGAAGAAGAAGGGAAGGAGAAGAAATAATAATTATAATGTTTTTTTTCTTTTTTTTTTATTGTTGGTTGTTCAAAACATTACATAGTTCTTGATATATCATCTTTCACACTTTGCTTCAAGTGGGTTATGAACTCCCATTTTTAGCCCATATACAGATTGCAGAATCACATCAATTACACATCCATTGATTTACATATTGCCATACTAGTGTCTGTTGTATTCTGCTACCTTTCCTATCCTCTACTATCCCCCCTCCCCTCCCCTCCCCACCCCTCTTCTCTCTCTACCCCCTCTACTGACCTTCATTTCTCCCCCTTGTATTATTTTTCCCTTTCCCCTCATCATAGAATTTGCAGGGAAATGGATGGCACTAGAGCAGATTATGCTAAGTGAAGCTAGCCAATCCCTAAAAAACAAATGCCAAATGTCTTCTTTGATATAAGGAGAGTAACTAAGAACAGAGTAGGGACGAAGATCATGAGAAGAAGATTAACATTAAACAGAGATGAGAGGTGGGAGGGAAAGGGAGAGAAAAGGGAAATTGCATGGAAATGGAAGGAGACCCTCAGGGTTATACAAAAGAATAATTATAATTTGAGACGGATCAAGCTTCTAGTTCTGTCAGCTTACAAGAATTCCAGTCAGCAAACTAGATCTTAGTTAAATGCTAAAGAAAAAGGGGTCCAGTTTCTTAAATAAAAATTTGAAAGGAAGAGGAGACAGAGCATTCACAGATTAAAGGAGACCATGTTCATTGGCTTTTTGTTACTATGATACAAACCTGAAAGAATGAACTTATAAAGAAAAAACTTTTATTTGGGCTCACGGTTTTGGAGTTTTGAGTCCAGTCCATGGTTGATTGGCCCTGTGGCTTGGGGGCCTGTGGTGAGAATGTACATCATGGTGGGAACCTGTAAGCAGAAGAGAGAAAGAGTGAGAATGGGGTCCCATAATCCCTTTGAAGAGGACATCCCAAGTGACCTAAAGACCTCCCTCTAAGCTCCACCTCTTAGAGTTTCCGTTACCACCCAATACCAATAAGAGGGAACCTTTAATACATGGGCGTTTGGGGAACATTGAAGATCTAAACTATAGCAGAGACAAATCAACCAATCTCATTGCAATCTGACTCAAATAAATGTGTATGTGTATTTTTATGAAATGTATATATGCATTTATGTACATAGGTGATGGAAATAATGATATTTGATAATTTTAATGAATTATAGTTTCTTGTTTGGGTATGATAGATATCATCTTTAAAAATATCTTTTAAAGTGTTTAAAACTTAGCTTTAAAATAAATAAGGTTGTACTTAGTAACTGGTTATGGGTGAAGTCAGTGAGGAGTTTTTAGATTGATTTTCTTCAGTGTCCCGTTATTTCTTGGCTAGCTGGGCTACCATAACACAACACCTCAGGCTGGGAGGCTCACAGGACAGAAATGCATTTCCTCACAGTTCTAGAGACCGGAAGTCACTCCAAGGTGTCGGGAGGCATCTTTCTTTGCCGTTCTTCTAGATGTGTCCTCATGTGGTGTTTCCTTTGTGCACAAGCCCGTCTGTGTCTTTCTTTAAAGGCAATATGTGAATACATTGTTACTCCTAACTATTGTATCGATGAGGTCCTCTGAGTTAAGACTTCAAGTGCGTATGAATTGTAGGGGGAAATAATTCAACCCACAATATGTGAAATATAATTTTTTGATTGACTGGAAGAGGAAAAATTAATGTTTTAAATTTCAAGAAGGAAGTCCGGGAGTTTCAGTGAGTTCCTTCTTGATGTTGAGCAGTTGAATTGCACCCAGAAAAAATTTCTGGCCTCTTTGTCAGGACATATGTTTTCACTTTCAGGCCTTTGGCAGTTTCTGCTTTGTTCCCAGGCTGCTTGGCTTCTCTGTTCCTTAGCACGGATACTTTGATTGCATTTGCAACACTGAAGTTAAAGCATCATTTTATGACTTTGAAACATTTCTCTGCAGTCTTTGAAATTTCTCTCTCTTTCCAAACAGATATGAAAAAGACCTTGTAGAGGAACAAACTATTAGTTTATATTAGCTGTCCATTTAGCTCAAGTTCAAGAAAGGAAATACGTCAGAGCTTACTTCTGTGTACTTCATAATGACAAACTTTAAATTTAGTTTTGCATTTGCTCTTATTATAGCTTAAAAATAAACTAAAATTCAGTGCCTGGTGCAGTGGTGTACACCTGTAATCCTAACAGCTCAGGAAGTTGAGGTATGGAGGATTTTGAGTTCAAAGCCAGCGTCAGCAACTTAGAGAGGCCTACTACCAAAAAATAAAATAAAATTCAAATAATGGTTTCTCTCCCTTTGTCTATTTAATTATAAGTTTGATATGCATAAAATATCATGTCTTCTTTCCTTACAAATCATACCTTCCTTACAAATTACTTACCATCTACTTTTTTTTTCATTTTTTAATTTTTTTCTTTTGGAAAAATATAGAGCTGGGAAACATGAATGATTTTCCTTGTAAAACATATTTTGGTGAGGCTGGGGTTGTAGCTCAGTGGTACAGCACTTGCCTAGCATATGTGAGGCAATGGATTCGATCCTCAGCACCACATAAAAAATACATAAATAAAATAAAGGTGTATAACTAAAACATTTTAAAATTTTTTTGGTAAGTGATTATTATTAATCCTGTTATGGCTTTAATGGCATTGTGTTTCTCGGAAGAAAGTGTTCACATTTTTAGAAATGCATGTCGATGGGATGGATTTGCTTTAAAATACGTAAGGAACTATAACAAGAGGGGCAGATGAAACATATGTGGCAAAATTCTGATAATTGTCCAACCTGGGTGATTAGTCTGAGGTACTGTTGTCTTTTGGTGTATTTTGTAATCATTCCCACTAAAAACTAATACAGTGACGTAACTGTCAGTACTACATAGTGATTTTGTGGGAAGAGATGTAATAGCAAACATTTACCACATTCAGGAGGTTGAGTCACATAGTTTCCCTACGGAGATAGAGGTATTCCTAACAGTTCTGGGAAATGTATTTCGAAACAGTTTGTTTCTAGATGAGGGCAGTCTTACAACTGGTAACAGGCATTTATTGAGTATGATCCATTTGCATAAATGATCCAATTACTTAATTTTTATCAAAAATGTTGGTGCTTAGTTTTTACAAGCTAGTTATTCCTAATAGGGGTAAAAATGATTCTGATATATTCTGTCATCTTAAATTTTTATATATTTTTCATTATATATTGCATTTCTCAGGATGAGCAGGCACTTTTAGTTGTGAGTCTAATATTACCGTAGAGATAACATCATCCTATTAATTATGCAGGGGTTATTAGTGTCTTTGTTATTTTCCCAAGGTCATTGTTACTCCTGATTATTATATCTAGTTTGTGGTTTTGTCCCATCTTAAGTTTGGGAAGAACTTTTGCCTAATATCATTTTAGATTCCACTATAGAAGAGAGATAGCTCAACCATCCTAAGGTTTAGGAAATATGTCTGATAAAAACTTGTGTGAGCAACAGTTAGTTCTTAGTATGGATTCATTAGGAATATGCCTGTCTAGGGAAATGTGTGTTAAAAAAAAAAAAAAAGTTTTCCTTTGTGTAGTCCATATCAGGACTGAATCATCTTAATGATCACAGATGAAAAGAAATAAATTCTTTTACAAGAATCTCTTGAGCCAAAACTTATGACTGTCCTAGGAATTTTCTAGGCAGCACTTCTCCTTTGCAAGAAGAGAGCTTTCAGGTCTCCCCAGAGGTCTCTCCTTGTCAAGTGGACCATCTGGGGGTGGGAATGGGAGAGCTATTTCAGTACTAGATGAGTCCCCGCAGATCAACAAAAGTGAAAAAGACATGATATCTCTTCTATGAAGCCCGCTTCTTCCATCTTTTAAGCATTTTTAAATAGATTTTTTAAAAAAAAAAACCCTACTGAAACAATGTAAGTATTAAGGAAGCGCATTTCTGAAACCTAGAGTCGCAGCCTCTTAGCTCTGGGATTTGAGATAAGTTACTGAGAATCTCGATTTCCTCATATGGAAAGGAGGATGATATTTGCATTACAGGAATTGTTTTTAACAATCTATTAAATAAAGTGACTACTTTGCCTGAGACATATTATTGAATAAATTTAAGCTACTTATATAGATGTAGAAAAGTCAGGAGTACAACTGAGAAGGTCCAACTGAATTAAAACTTATAACTAAATTATATGCTGTCATCAATATGGAAACGTCTGTATTTTAGTCTTGCTTTACACCATGTACTTAATGTGTAGGCAATATTTATGAGGCTATAGTAATTTTATCACTATTTATATTGGTATCTTAGCTGTTGCCACAATGATGCTCTATAACAAATCACTCCAAAACTTCATGGCTGTGAGTAATTATCACTATATTTGCTTCTGCATGTGTGGGCTGAGTGGGGCCCAGCTGACCTCAGCTGAGCTTAGCTCAAGATGCAGAATCAGTCTACATAGGCTCCACATGGCTTCCTCCTGTTAAACTCAGGGGTAGGCAGCCCATATGCCTTTGCATTGTGATACCATCCTCTAAGAAGACCAGCCCCACAGCAGAGCACATCTCAGGCCTTTCCTTATGTCATATCCACTCCCACCCCAGGAGCCAAATCAAGATATGTTGACAGCCTGATAGCCTGGAATGAGAACGTATGTTCTATTCATAGCAGGAGGAAGAGGATAGTGAGTATTTATTTGCTGTATAATAATTCAACCTGTTGAAATGATTCTCACCATCATGATTATTACTAATTGCATTCAGGCTACATTGTTTCAAATGTTTCTTTTTCACTTTTTTTTTCAAATTTGCCTCCCT
>NW_025999990.1:36835410-36867743 GCF_001458135.2 Marmota marmota marmota
CATATCTAACTAACAACCTTCAACAAGAGGGACCTGCTTCCACCTGAACCCAACATCATTCAGTCATGAAACAATCATCAGCCCTGGAAAAATAACCCTCCTCCACCTGCCAGGCCAGGTCTTCTTCTTTTCTTTTCTTTTCTTTTTCCCTCCCTCCCTTCCTTCCTTCCTTCCTTCCTTCCTTCCTTCTTCCTTCCTTCCTTCCTTCCTTCCTTCCCTGGACTGAGATTTGAACTCTGGGACATTTTATCACTGAGCTACATCTCCAGTCCTTTTTATTTTGAGACGAGGTTATGCTAAAGTTGGGAAGCTGGCCTTGAATTTACAATCATCCTGCTTCAGCCCCCTGAGTTGCTGAGATTACAGGATTCTAAGAGCAGTGACTGCAGGCTGTGGCTGATTGGCTTCTGTGGTGTTGGTGGTGCTTGGCTGATTTTTGGCAATGTGCACGTGGTCTTGTCATAGACCTTACTCAGTGATGAGTTAATCCTGTCAGTCTGCCCCCTCATGGTCAATATGTCATCCCTGATAAACACATGCTCGTGAAGAGCTTTAAAGCACATTGGTGCTTCTCTGGAACCATTAATAATCTTGTCTAGCTGAGGGTGTTTTCCACCTGTTCTATCAATCTGCTTCATTAGGTCTAAATTCCCATCCGTCCTTTCACAGTATATGTTTGTACTGCTCGCTTCATCTCTGCATGAGAGTTTCATCTCTCACAGAAGGCAGAAAGTTCAGGAGCGTGTTCAGCATCGTGACAGGTAGATTGGAAATCCCTGCATCATACCTAGCGACTTGTTTTGGTGCAAGTACTTTATGTCCATGATACATTTTTGTGTAGTCATCAGAGGAAGCTCTTGAAATGCGTTCACCTTGCAGGTTGGAGTTGCCACTCACCACCTTGAAGTGCTTATTTTTTTTGTCAGACTTTTCCTTTTTACCTCCATATGACCCCAAACAAATCAATCAGAAGCCCTCTGGTTGAAAAGTTTTCCAATGCATGATGCGACACAAACAGAATCCTTAAAAAAAAAAAAAAATTCTGTGTATTTCTCTGAATGTACAACAACTGGGAGTCTCACTGAGGTTCCAGCAAGGAAATCGAGTTTGAGCAGGCATGTAGGCTGCCGTGGCTTTTGTGCTAGAGGGCAGCAAGTGGACTGACAAGGTTTGCCCTCCTCCTTGCATGCAGACGGCATTGTCTATTTTATTTTATTTTTTTCATGCAGAAGTGGGAGGAGAGGTCCGTTTCAGCTGCCATTGATGAAAATCAAACTCCCAATGTCTGATGGCAGGCTGCTATTTCACGCTCTGCCGTTTTTGTTTCAATAGAAATTCAGTTTGTTGTTTTTGCTGGCAGGGCTTGCCTGTTGTGAAGTAGAGAGACTGCTGCATTTAGCGAGGGCCTCCGCATTCTTTGCTTACATTCAAATTCGTGTCATGGTTATGGTGCTTCAGATTTATTAAACAGAAACACCTTCACGTAGGCTGGGAAATAGAATCATGAATAACATCGGAGCCTTGAAGAAATGCCAGCCAACTTTAATGCCGGTCTCTAGGTACCCACTTTGTATGCTTTGGGAGCTCTTGACCCACATTACATATCAAATACAGTTATTCTTTATAACAGCCAGGATCATTGTTTATCAACCCCATGTGAAGCATGCTTTTCTTCAGGTTTCTTTCTATGTATACATTTAACAGAATGAAATCTCTGCCCATACTTTTAATTGAAAAGCAGATAGGTATAGGTGAAGCAAAAATGTCCTGGAAAAGTTTATTTTGGGCTCCCCTCCCTCTCTTTCTTTCTTTCTTTCTTTCTTTCTTTCTTTCTTTATTTATTTATTTATTTATTTATGTTTTACCAGGAAACACTAAACAGTGTCATAATTCAAACCTTCATGGCCTTATTCTTCACACGGAAGTGATCTTTTTAAGTCAGTGTGCAAAGCCTAAGATCCAAACTTGAATAATGCGATGAAAACTTTCTTTTTTCCTTTCCTGATACTTAAGGAACTCAGTGAAATCTAGCATGACTTTAGAAGGCAAATTGTTCCCTGTATTTTAAATGGGTAAAATCATAACTGCTGCAGTCATACCCTCTGGTCTTAAAACATCTCGAGATGGAAAATGAAGAGTTTTTGATATGTTTTCTTGCTCAGTCATGAATATAGAAGGCCAAAACTTTGTGATAGATATCTGACTTTTATCAGTTTCTCATTTCTTCTTGGCTTCTAGCAAGCTTCGAGGTATTTAAATCACTTAGTGCTGTTTTGTAACTTAGATGCTTCTCCTACAGCTAAGAATGCGCTTCCTATGGAAGTGATGGCAATTTGTTTGTGAACTGCCTGGAGCCTGGCAGATCACAAGGCCATAGGAGATTTGAAGTGTAGAGGCAGCCCTCCAGGAATCACATGAAATACAATCGTTGGGTTTCTAGCACATCTCAGTAATGCCTGATTCTTGAAATTCATAGCCTTTTCCTACTCTCCAGTAGATTTCAAAGGTAATGTTGTGTACCTGCCTTAAGGCTGCTTCAAAAGGAGAAATTTACTTCTGCTTAATCAGTCATGGCCCCTGTCATTTTTTCCCATTACTCCAATTCAACATATATGAAATCTTAAAACACAAAATTGTGATTTTTTTCCCCCAATGAATTATAAAGCTCATTGGAAAGTGTATCACTTTTTTAAAAGACATATACAAAAGTTTGAAGCAGTAGTACACCTGTAAATATATCAAAATGCCCATTCATAGCCTTTATTTTATTTTATTTTTTAATTGACTGGGCTGGGTCTTGGTAGACTACATCAGTTTTGTTACCTAGGTGCATTGCGTGAACGTGCAGAACATAGTCAGTGCTGAGTCTTGTATTTATAATGTCTCAAGTCATCACTTAAGAAGCAGTAGCCGTCTTGTGAGAAGGAAGGCTTGCTTCAATCCCTTTTGAAACAGCGTGTCAGCTTTATTACATTCTTGGTCACCTGGAATAAGGCATCCTGTGCAGCTGTGATGTGCAGCAGTATTTGCTTAATAAGTAAAACTCATGATGATGAACAGCTATCCTGTTTTGTTTCCCTGTGGGTCCTGTAGGAGACACTGAGCCAAATGTCTAGACTCCAGAACGTACTCTCTACTTTGCTTCAAATTATTAAATTCCCTCAATTGCCCTTTTCTGTTTTTTACCTTCATTCATTCAGCAGGCTTTTTTCTTTTCTTCTTCTCTTTTTGCTACTGTGGCTTGAACCCAGGAGTGCTTTACCACTGAGCAACAGCCCGTACCCCTTTATTTTTTTGAGACAGGCTCTCGCCAAGTTCAGCAGCATGTTTTAAGGACCTGTTCTGTACCAGGCCTGAGCTAAGGTCCAGAGCCTCCACAGAAATAAGGCCCATTTCTGCCCTTCGGCTTGGAAACATAGGTAAAAGGCACGTGAGAGTCACGTTTGAGTGCTGTGATGGGAGTATTTAAAGGGTGCTGTTGGGCCATTAACACAGGGAAGTGCCTTATCTGCAGGGGCTCAATGAAGGAAGGGATCCTTGAAAGATGAGTGGCCAATTGCAGGACATGTGTAAGTCAGGATGTTGTACTCAGACCAGCCTGGACAAGAGGTCTGAGGCAGTCGGATATGTTCCAGGTTGTGAAGCAATTGAATATGATTGGAATAGAGCTCGCTAGCTAGGCAGGGGAGAGAAGCGACTGTAGGCCAGGGTCATGTTGCTGCAGGACATGTGTAACTGTCCAAAGAGTAGATCTTCATTCTCTAATCAGTGGGGAGCTATTGATAGATTTGAACCTGATGGGCTTTGGGTTTTACAAAGGCTTAGTCATTAGCTATTGGGAGGGTGAAGTAAGTGAGCATAACAAGGGCCAAGTGCTATCAGGTAGGAAGCTGTCACTGGAGGCCTCCTGGGGTGTGGAACATCCATGTGCCTTGGAGATGTGGAGGAGGTGGATCCAAGAGCTGTTCAGGGAGGAAAGTCTACAGGGCCTGGAGAGCAGCTGGACACAGAAGGACTCAGACACTTGTGGCTGGGTGACTGGTGGAGCGGTGGTGTTTGTTATTCTTCAAGGTAAAGGACAGAGAATTGAGAATGTTAATTTTCCTTTTTGAATTTGCAATCTTGAGGTCTGTTCATATGGAAGAGTTATACAGGCATTTAGATCTGTGACTTTGAATCATATATATATATATATATATATATAGACTCCAGATATACACACATATACACACACACATATATATGATCTATATGATGTAAATACATATAATGTGTGTGTATTTCCTCTCCCACACAGGGTCTTGCTATTTTTCCCTGGTTGGTTTCAAATTCTTGGACTACAGTGATCCTCCTGTCTCAGCCTCCCTAGTGCTGAGATTATAGGCACACACCCCTGTGCCCTTGCCCCTACCCTATGGCTCTGAATCTTAAAAAAGAATTCTGGGTTAGAGATAGATTTAAGCCATAATGAAATAATCATGGCTCTCATTTATTGAAAACATTCTATGTACCAGGCCCTATTTACCTATTTATTTTACACACACACACACACACACACACACACACGAAGCTTGAGTATCCCCTATCCAAAATGTTTGGGACCAGAGGCAATTTGAATTTCAGGTACTTTTTAAAGTTTGGAATATTAGCATATAGGGATATCTTGGGGAATTAGGCCCAAGTCTAAACATGAAATTCATTTACGTTTCATAGGTACCTGACACACATAGCCTGAAGGTAACTTCATGCAATATTTTCAGTGCGCCTGCATTTTGACTGCAATCTGTCACATGAGATCCGGTGTGGGATTTTCCATTTGTGGTGCCACGTCAGTGCTCAAAAAGTTTCAGATTTTGGAGCATTTTGGATTTTCAGAGTAGGGATGCTCAATCTGTATAATACGATATACATATAATCTTCTACTAATCTTTAGTATAATTCAAAGAACAAGATATTATCTTTCTTTTTTTAACATGTAACTAAAGTTTAGAGAGGTTTAAAATCCTGTGCACACTTCTACATCTAATAATAAGTCAAGCATTTGATTCCAAGAATATTATTATAATAATGTTCACTACCTGTTCTATTATTTTTAGTGGTGGTTTAGAAAAAATTGAAAGCAAGGTTGGTGTGCACTTTGTATGACAGCAACTCGGAAGTCAGACCTGAATTTGAAAGCTTATAGGGGTGTCATGAAAAAATGTATGTTGGAAATTTGGTAATTTTGGTTTTATTTTATTGACAGTAGGAAACATTGAAATTTTTTAAAGAGGATACTTAGAAAAGAGGAAATGAATTCAAATGAGCCATATACCATGCCAGCAGGAGGAAATGTGATTTTAATATTCTTTCGGTTGCAAGGAACAGAACCCAACTAAGCAAAGGGGATTGTTTATTGGTAGAATATCAGGACAATTTTCAGAAGAAGAAAGTAAGAAGTTAATAGTCAAGAACTGGAGCAGTTTGTACAATTTCCCCTCCAGGGTAAAACTGGCAAATTAACAGAGCTACTAACAGGTTGCTGTCTTTGATTATCTCTGTTCAAAAGTCCAAGAGGCTGAGAAAGATGAGGCTGAGAAGAGTAGCCAGCCCAGAGGAGGAGTGTACCTAGAGGAGACCATTCCTGGATGCACCAGGCAGTTGTGATTGTTCACTTGTGTCTGATGGTGCTGACTGCAGAGCTCCTATCCAACTGTGGACCTTAGGAAAACCCTTTCTTCCATCTTTACTTGTTAACTTGGGATGAAAATTATATTTTCAAAGGTGATGATGATAAGAATGGTGCTGGTGGTGTGCTTATCTCATGAGGAAAAGCCATTAAGTTTGGAGTGAATGAGAATGATGAATTCTCCATCTTTAACCACTGAAGAGCGAAGGTGCCCCTCGTCCTCACGCGTCCCATCCATCAGTTCTTTGGCACCACACCTGGAGCCAAGTTATCCACAACTTGTCTCCTTGGTAGGAAGGAGCTCTTTTCTTCCTGTGTCAAGCCAAGTTTCCTTCTATAAGCAGTTACTCTGAGTGTTATTATTTTTTAATGGCGTACAATGAAGCCCCTTCATTTCATAAACTAAAGAAAGACTCACTCTACTTCACAGAATGGCAACGCTGTCCTTTCAAATCCTTGGTTTCCTGTGATGATTTGTTTTGTCACTGCAAATACTGCTCATACTTTTAAAAAACATTTTTATGCAGGTATTTATTTTTCTGCTTACTACTGCATCCCTATTGATGATAACAGTGCTTGGCATGTCGTAGATTCTGAATGTGTCATTGTTGAGTGAATCGATGATTTCATGTTTTCAAGCAGGGTGGCTTGTTTCCTTATTTTCAACATAAAAAAAAATGGAACAGAAGTTAGCAAAGTTTACTCACTATAAATGATCTGGGAGTGTAATGGTAGGTCCTCAGTATACATATGCTGGTTGTAATACCAGTACATAAAGAGTGGTTTTCAGTATCAAATAGAGCACCTTAAACGTCATCTCAGGCAGGTTCATCATGGAAATA
Source organism: Marmota marmota marmota (assembly GCF_001458135.2). Classification (NCBI taxonomy): domain Eukaryota; kingdom Metazoa; phylum Chordata; class Mammalia; order Rodentia; family Sciuridae; genus Marmota; species Marmota marmota. The sequence continues at coordinate 36,841,921 of NW_025999990.1, forward strand.
CCAAGGAACCTCTAACCCAGAATGATCTTATAGTAAATTAAGAAAGTACTCTTCTAGTAATTCCTATGCTCTATTATTGGTTATTATAAAAGCATAAACGTTCTCTGGGTTTAAATAGAAAAAAAATTGTTCTAACTATAATATCATCCAATTTTGTTCCAATATCCATATTATAAAAAAATTTCAAAAATAAAATGTAATAGTAAAATATAAAAAATACATACACTAATGGAAAATACTTATTAGTGGTTTAGTATTTCAAATATTCTAATTACAACTCTCTTATTGCCGTTTTCAGGGTGTTGATTGTCCTAGTTTTTAGCAATTTCTCAGTTTAATGACTAAAAAAGGACACAATAAAAATTAGCAAAGCTATTCAGGAATAAAGGTATTTCTTACTGTTAATTCATTTCTTTCCTACAGAAATTGTATTGAAATGAAATCAAGGTAAAATCCTTCCTGTAATTAGAAACATTTCATTGGAATGGTTTGTTTCTGCGTATTCATTCTTAGCATGCAAATTTATATTTTTACTCATTCATGTGTAACTGGGAACTTTTTTATAAGTTGTTTCTGAAATTCAAGGAAGTATTTAAAGTGTTGGATTGTTGAATGGCATCAGTACTGGGAACACAAGCAGTGCAGGAACAGGTATAAAAAGTGATGTGGAGGCAGTTCCTTGCTTCCTGCCATGCCTCCTCATTCTGCTCAGAATGAGTCTGTAAGAAGGAAGGGAAAGAGGAGATTGATCGCTAGGCTAATTCTATTCCTAATCTCTTTGAGTCTGCTAACAGTGTTGCTCGCACTGCTGTGGCATTCTTTTCCTGTTGTCATGGACACTTAACCATTGAAAACACATGGATGCCTGCTCTCTGTCCATCTTTGCCCATTGCCTGGTGAGACTTGAGTCTCAGGCTTTGATGAAAGTAGAAAGTTTTCAATAGAGATTCATCCTCCATATTTGAGAGGAAACTCTATGCGTGACTTCACCATGAAATTAAATGAATTCTGATTTTATTTTTTAAGAAAAGTCAAATACTGTTATGTAGCCCAAGTGCATCAAGCTATCTTATTTAAAGTAAATAAGTAAAATGGACAGGTTTTTTTTTCTTCAGAAAACCTCTTTTTACAAGAATGCCAATTAAAAGAGATTATTGCAAGAATGTGTCCAATGATCAAGATTTCATCATTTTGTAAACTTTTAATCTAGTGCTATTCCTAAAGAAAAAATATTTTTATTCATAAAGATATTAATTCATGGCTCATCTTTTTTTTTTTCCATTGGTACGGATTCTGAACTTTTCTCCCAATAACTGAAAGGCAGCATAGATTTTTTAAAAGAAGCATGTCAAGTTTTGGAATCACACCACTATATTTTAATATAAGTTCTACCACTGTGTAACTTTGGGCCAGGTACTTTATCTCCAGTGACTCTGGGGGTTTTCATTTCTAAATACTATCTACCTTTTAGAGTGGTTCTCAGGATTATATGAAATCATGTGTCTGATGTCTTTTACTGTGTGAATAATGAATTAGAATCCTTGGCATATATTGTCTTATCACTACACTGGCGGGCTAAGACTGGAGTTACCCATTTTGGTATTCTGTTTTTAATATTATTGCACTTACTAGGGCAATATTTGCTGAGAAGGGTTTGCAGCATTCTACATCAAAGCTTAGCTGAACTTTGCTCAACTTCTGTTTGATGTCGCTTTCCCTGTTCTCTGGTGGTTGCCACTTTTTAGTACCTGTGGATAATTTTGATCCCAGTTACTTCTGTTAACAGGAGGTAAACCTTAGAGTTTTTGTGTCAAATCAGATTATGGGAGTTTAATTTTTATTCAAAACACTGACCTGAGAAAATGAACACTGTCTGCTCATCGTGGAATTTTCGTGACTTGGACGTGTGTTAGTCACTTTGCCAGTGTGGTGGACATTCCTGCCATGACATACAGTTTTTGGAGTATTGCCATGTCAGGAATCATAGTTTGCCTCTGCTTTTGTGAAGCAGTTTTCTGTTAAAGTGCTACATAGCTGTAAAATAGAAGTACTATTCCTATGTTGATTGGACAGTAAAGCTGGGATAATTTCCTCACTAAAGTGCAGTATCTTAGTTGTAAAGCATGCCACACACTGGCTTGGATGCTTAATCTCTGACCCTGTGCACAAATGTTGGGTCAGCTTTCAATAAGCATCCCTGGCTCTAATTAAACAGATAGTTATTTATTCGTTAGTAGCACCATTTAAAGTTATTATGATAAAAAATTTTATAATAATACTTATTTTAATCGAACTGGTGTTCAATTAGTCAAAAAGAAAATTGTTTGTTTTTACTAAAGTTGTTGTCATTATTAAAGCATGCATTATTACCAGTAAATAGTTTAGAAAACATTGACTATTTGTTGGTTGTTCAGTACCCTCCTTTTTGTGAACCATAAATGTTGACTGACTTTTACTCTGCTTTCTTTTCTGTGCTTACACAATCACTGCAAAATCTCAAGACCCATTTCATACCCCCACAGAACTCTGAATTTTGTGGAATTGCCTAACTCTACAACTGGGAAAATTGGGAAAAAAAATATTACCATTATAAATTGGTGGTGAGGTAAACTTGACAACAAAGCACATGATGTAGACTATGAAATCCTGACTTGGCACTAGTAGAGCAGAAAATAAGTAATTATAACAAGCCATAAACTGAATGTAAGCTAGGAACCTATCATTATTTTTAGTTCATTTGGTCCCTAATAATGGCAGTTTGTTCTGTGTGACATTTGTGGGACCTAGGGCAAGTGGCTTAATCTCCCTGAGCCATAATTAATTCATTTCTGAAGTGGAAATTTGAGTTGCTGCCTACTCAGGCTGGAGTTGGAAGGATCAAATATGATCGCGCATGTGAAATCATTGTGATGCAAATCCAGCCTCCTACATCCAGGAGCAGATTGGAAGAAGCGCAGGGAGGATGCGTCCACACAACTGTGCCTATGAGCCAGTGCTGGACCCCAAACATCGGGCACCCATGCCTTGCATGTCTCAGTACTGCTTGATGTGCCAGGATCCTCAGGTGTCAGAAATGTGGATTCACATAAGAGACCAGGGAATTTAGGTTATAGGCTTTCTAGTAAACAGCTTTCCATGGCTGTGGAAAGGAAAGAAATGATCGGACACTGCATGACATTAGACCCAGCGTGGAAGGATACAAGGTTGAAAGTCTAAAGGAAGACTCACAGAGTCCACTGTTGTCTGTTCAACTCCAGATATGGAGTGTGGATCATTCAATTATTATTGATACATCCAAAGATGTTTAAGCTCACAAGAAATTGCCATGTCTTCATAAGAGTTACAAATGTTGAAAAGTATTTTGCATTCAGTAGGTGCTCACATGTTGGGATAGCAATAATTTACACTAGCATTAAAAATTTTAGTCTTGTGGGAATTGCCTAACCCTACAACTGGTAAGTTGGGGAGAAAAAACATCCTTACAAATTAGTGGTGAGATAAACTTGACCAAAAGGTCATAGCACATTAGAATACCAGGCAGAGGGATGGAACAAATCATCAAAGGCTTGGGAGGAAAGAAACTAATAAATTCAATAAAGACAAAAAGCAAATCAAAGGCTGACATTAGTATACTTTTGATACTTTTTGAAGAGAAGTCTGCATATAAGATGGCTATCAGATGTTTTCTGTCAGTAAGACAACTAAACAAGATAATTTCAGCAGGAAAATGTTACATTAGACATGACTTTCTTTCTCTCTGAGAGATTTCACCTCCTTCGTGGGACTTCAACTACACAAATAATTTGTGCATCTGTTCTATATTCTGACTGCTAAAAGCTCCTGCAGAGAAAGTCCTATGATCATTAATGAGTCCTCTCTACCTAGCTTCATGTCAAGCATTCAGAATATACACATTTCACATGTATTTTAATACTAATTAAATCAGCAGTTTTGAAAAGCAATCCTCCATACAACTATTCCCCCCCACATCAAATTTAACCTAATTCTGTTTATCTTTCCACCAATCAACTAGACTCCAAATATCTGAATCCTTTTTGAATGCTTTACTTGCCTTTTATAACCATTCTGCATGCCCACGACTAGTTACTGATTCCTCTCCATTCTTTCTTTACTACCTCTTTGTGTATGTTTTCTTCTTTATAGAGATTCTGTTCTTATGATTCTGGCTCAGATATTTCATTCATGTTCAAACACTAACTAACCTCTTTGATGTGTTATGAGTCTCCATATTTTCATTCACAATTTCAGACCATATTTTAACTTAGGTCATCATTCCAAGACACTGTTTTCATTTTCTCTGTCCAAAAACATTTCGACACTTGTCTCCCAGTTTTTGCAAGTTGCCCTAAGATTCAGTATTGCCTGAAATATTTCTGAAACTTTCTCACTGCTTCCCACAGTATTCCTAGGCTGTTCTAAACAACTTAACCTATGGTCTGAGCCAGAAAATTGATTGGTGAAAGGGGGATGTTTAAACACAAGCTATCCTGCAGGCCACTGTTACAAGTAGTTCTACTTCCAGACGGACAGCCCATCCTATAACCTGGTAAAGTTTCAGTGTGTTAATGTCAGTAAAAGAAAAGGCACTCTTTAAAAATATTGTACATACCCATTTACAAAATTATGGGGGGGGGGAGGAGTGAGATATAAGGCTTGCATTTGGAGTATCTTCCATTTTACAAAGAGTACATTTTTTAACTATGAAATTTTGTATTTAACATTGTAGCGAATACAACTTTTTTGACATTGATCTTAGATTCATTTCCCCATTTAGGGTATAAAACCAATGACTCCTTACCAATTTTAATTATCTCATAAGCACTTGGAGTACTGATGGATACACAAAACACATCTATTATTGACTTTTCACCCAAATTGTTTCTTTAGAGAAATCTAAGAGAACTATAAATGTTCTTACTTCGATAACTCAATGACAAGTGACAGATAGTTACTAGCTAAAGAAACTAGATAGAACAGGCGGGTAAGATAACCAAAAGGGAGAGATTTGTCCAAACGTAAATGCTATTTCACCCCCCTAAAAGTTTATTCTTACATTGTATTTTGTTTTGCAAACCGACAAAAGAACTGGCAGGGCTCAGGAAGGTTTTGTGTTGTGCCCAAGGTTGGGGGCAAGAATTTGAAAGGGATCAGTGAATCAGATGTAATATGGGCTCTGTTGGAGCCACCCAATCCGTTTTGCTGACGGTCAGTATTTCCACTTATAAAAAGCTGCATCGGCATTTCTGTCAGCTCAAAAGAACTTTATCCCTGTTTTCATTCTGACATACCTATTATGACTTTGTTCACTAAGCAGAAGGATTTATGGGAAATGGAAACTCGATGGCATGTTTTTATTAAGGAGCCATGAGTATATCTTCAGTGAGAAACTAAAGAAACAAGCAGAGTTGTATGTTTTCCTTTCAGGTGGGAAAGGAAAAAAAAATTAAAAAGGCCTCATTCATTCCATCTAATACTGAGATTTAGTTAACTTGGAAAACAAAGTAGCGTAAAATGAGAAGGCTTATGTCCAAAATAGATTTTTATATTTTAAACAAGGAATGCAATGATTTTATGAATTTAACAACAACAACAGGAAAAAAATAAAATTAAAAAACCTCTGCAGATTTATTCTATGAAGGCATGAGGAGAGGAAAGGCCGGTTAAGAAAGGAATGTTAAAAAGTTGGGTTTTTTTTTTTTTTTCCTTCTTTAGAGTTGTAAGTTGAGAGAGTCGAATGTTTGTATTTCAAAACAAGGTACCCATCTTCAAATCTAAGTGGCAATACTTAGTCATAAACTGTATTGTCCCTTTCTTTATAATAGACATTTTCTTGCAAACTGCTGGTAAATTAAACATTTTATAAACCAAATGTTTTCGTCGTAAATTTTATGCTGTTGGTGATACTCTATTTAATTATGTTGTGAAATGTCAACTTCGGCTTTTAAATTTCTTGGCCTAATATCTCCATTAAGCAGATCTTCATCTTCATTCACATAATTTGCTAGAGAAATGCTTAGATAATATCATGAGGTCCTTGATGTGTAAGATGCTTGTTGAATGCACATTTATACCCAGTTCTCACAGCTCCTAGCATATATGTGCATGGGAGGAAGTGGAAAGCCAGGCTGCCCACAAATAAGAAGTACTGTTAATATCTCTTTAAATTTCAGTTCAGAGGTCTTAATTGTTATAAATCTAATTTATTCTAAATGGGATTGACCTATATTTAGTTGGCTAATGTGTTTAGAATTAAGACAGTGTTATACATTTCTCTCCTTTTTGAGTCTCTACTTTGAGCTTAGTAAAATTTTCTTCAGAGGAAGTCAAAAGCCCTTGAGTATGAGTGAGTCGTCGTGAACTGAGAGGTCTGCCATAGCATGAAGTGACTTTGAAAGTGTGAAGAATGACGGTTGACCTCATTATTATTGCAAAAATTCACCAAACATCAAGGGGGTTGAAACCGCCTAGAAAAACAATAAGGTATTCTGCAAAGTTGCTTGTTTTAAAGTCTAAACTCTAGTCCATGAAAGAATTATCAAAAGGTAGTGGGTGCATATAAAACAGGCTGTTAAGAAAAATGGCTTTGAACTTGACAAAAAGAATGTCATTCATTAGAAACCAAAACTTACGACAGAATATCTGCTTATGGCCATTATGATAGGAAAATTGAATATAGAATGGCTCTTTTATAAAAAAAAATAAATATTGAGCTTATGACTACAATCTTAAAATAAAAATGTGATGTGACATAAATTTAAAGGAGCATCTTTTCCCTTGTAGCTTAAACCTAAAATAGAGCCATACTCTATTTTATTTTTCTCACCAGGCATCTCCCAAGGAACTTGGTAGGTTTTCAGCTCATCTTCCCTATAGAGGATGTGTCCTCACATGTCAACATCTGGGAAATTATGAACTGTATCCTTAGGTGTCTAGAAGCATAATTTTATTTTCCAGAGTTATGTCTGCTTTTGTCTTCTTTTTAAAACAATTCTTAAGAACTCTTAGATAAGTGTGTTCCAAAGGAGTTTGAATTTTACCTTTTCTGTTTGACATCTACTATGTTTAAAGGCTTTGAGACACAGTATTTGGAACTGGAAATATGGGTAGTATCATTTGATCTTCAGGGATGTGAATCTATCGTGGTACATTAGTGCTGACATGACTGAAATCTATTTCATGCAAAAAAAAATGTGATTGGTCTATAGTGTGGTTCAAACAGAATAACTGGGGTTTCTTTTGCATTTTGTAATGGCATGCGTATTTTAGCAAAAGAAAAGCACCTAGATTATAAATTGCAGTTCATTAATGCCTGTGTAATTTTTTAACCTATTGAAAGGAAGAGTGACGATTGAATAATTACTATGATTTCTATTGCTGCAGCTACTGTTGCCCTTTGGTCTATAATTACCTGGGATGTGAAATACACTTAAAACAACTTTATTCCTAAAGGTTTTCTCATGTGCTTTTTGTCCCAGAACAACCATTATATTCTTTATAAGGCCTGCTCTGCAGCCACAGAGCAAACAAAAGTCCAGCTTTAAATGGAGCTATTTGCTCAGGGACTTGCTAGGATATGGAATTTTGGATTATGGGGTATGCAGATTTTCAGTGCTGCAAAAAGATATTAACAGAATAGGCCTCTTGCAAGGTTTCCTCCTACTACAGCTAAAGAAATGAAGATCCAAAGCAGTTCAGAGATTATTCAGTATCATTGGAACCAGAAACAGAACTAAGTATACTGGCTTGTACTTCACTCAGCTTGTTTACTTTTTCCCCACTAAACAGGAATGAAATGATAAAAATCTCTTATCAATGCAATTTCTTCCTATTTATTAAAAAATACTAAAACAGACTAGTTGAAGATGTGGTTCAGCTGAGTATAAAATGAGAGTGGCTTATTGAAGATTATTTGTAAAATACATGAGATTAGAGTTGGCCTTTATATGGGTACTTTTTTAGTATCTTTTAGCATTTATTAATAATTCATCTCATTAGATAGCGAGGTTACTTTTGTACTGTACTCCAAATTAAAGTGCATATTTAGTGCCCTTGGTGGCTGGACTCTAATTTACACAAGGCGTGACTGTTACATAATGAGTCTGATTTTTCTGTGTGATTTGTGAAATCAGTCTCATTCCTCCATAATCACATTTTGCATATTATATTGTGTATTTTTAAATAATTCCTGTGTTTAAAAAGTGCCCCTAATGGTTTTCCTTATATTAATAGGTCAAACCCATGGGATCAGGGAAAAGAGTAATGCTAAGCTACAAAATTATAATGGAACTTAAATTTTTGCTCTTAATCATGCTGTCAGATATGTATGTTACACACACACACACACACACACACACACACACACACAGAGCCCTTAATTCTGTGAACCAATTCATGTGCATCTATTTTTAGATCTAAATTTTGTGCATATGTTGCCATTTTTTTATTTAGTCTAATGGATTTCAGTCTACCTGGAGATTCCCTTTGTCCATAAGATTCTGTAGTCCATAAAAATTCCCCCACAAAGATAATGTGTCCTAAACACTCTGTGCCAAACAAATCTTCTAGAACAAAATACTTCCTAGGTACTCACCATTATGGAAAGCATGGAGTGAGGAACAGTTGTGCTGACCCAGCATCTCCTTTTCCCTAAGTTCTTATACCTCTGTAAATGGACTGTCACTGCCTGACTTATGTGCCCCTGTTCATGCTGAAGCTGCTACCTTTCACCTGTCCACTGCTGGGACGTGTCAAAAGCCATTTCTGTTGCATCTTGTTAGTCTCTTCTTCCCTTTAAGCTTAATTGTCAACTACTTTGGTTTTGCCCATTTGTTATATTTTGTTTACTTTACTCTTAGCTATGGAAGTTCTTTCAACCTAAATATAAACCCTTTGAAGATTAGGCTATATCCATTTCCACATCATCACCTTAAATAATAGTTTAGGAATCATTTGGGTAATTTTCATTGAGTGTGGGCAGTTCAACCAATATGGAATACATTCTTGGTCTTGAAATTTAGTGGGTGATCCCCAGAATGCCCCTCAAAATTTGGACAAAAGTTTCACCCACTACTTCCAGTGTGCCTGGGTAACTCACATTCCACACATTTTGTCTTCTTACATGGAAAGGTGGGGAAACATTATATGAACACACACAAAAGTTATGTGTACTTGGATCGTTGCAGATGATGTCCAAATGAGAGACTTTATTCCTCACATTCTGAACTATGAACTCCTGACTTAGAAACAGTTGTCATGAGAGTGATTGTTAATTACTTATTCTGTTCAGGGTGTGGGGCTAATTACTTCACTTTTATTAGATGAACTCACATGTGTATACGGATGTTAATAGAATGCCATTCACAACTGCTATTGGATCTAAGGAAGTAGGATAAATCTCTACCTTTGTCCTTTGTTTCCTCATGTTATGTGTTGGCATGTGCACGTTCTCAATGAAGCAGGGCTGTGATTGATGCTCGAGTCTCTGAGCCCATGAGTTTCTTTTAAAGCCTGTTTTTATTAAACCCAATTTGTGGAATGTTTAGTGCATATATCAGTGAACAATGGCGCAACACTAGACCGTGTTGTTTTTGGCCTGTTTATTACTACTGAGGAGCTGGTTGGAATTTGTTCACATTCCAGGGTTGCATGAGAGGTAGTGTGGCACACAGTCATAGCCCAGATTCTGGGTGCTCTGTGGCAACTCAGCCATGGCTAGATGTTATGGTTGCTGGCCCGATGACTAGATCACAGGCATAACAACACTTATATTTGCTGCCTTTTACTTAATTTTTAGAAAAGGACACATTTTGCTATACACCCCTCTATGCATTTAGTGATTTGTATCACTCATTTCTAGTCAAACTAGCTGATAAATACAAAGAAGGCCCGAGTTTCTTTTATTCATTCTCTGGGCATTCTTATGTCAACTCTGATCATCCATTGAATACCCCTGTCATGTAAAGTACAGAAAGAAATAAGATAGTAAGAATTAAGGAAAGGTAACTTTAGCCACAAATTCTGTAAAAGATAATAAACCTAAAGATCCTTCTAACCTGGACAGCTGATTTCATCTCCTGCATAGTTTTTTTTAGATTTTCTTGAGTCCTCTCCTTTTCTCATCCCTCTCATTTACTGTGTAATATTTCAGATACACAGACAAGGACCTGAGGCAGGAACCGTATGGCTTGTTGGAAGAATCACTAGAAAATGAGCTAGAAGAGGAAAGGAGCATGAGGCTTTCAGGACAGGGGCTTAGCTAAGGGTTTCGTTCTGTGTGTGATGGGAACAATTTGAGCAGGATCCATCTTGTATTTTTTTAAAGGCTACCATCCCTGTCCTGAAGAGTGGAAACAAGGGACTAGGTAGAGGCTCTCCCTGTGACTTAGCGGGATCATGACTGACAGTAAGATGAGATGGTGGCTGTGCAGGTGATGAGAAGTGGCCTTGCTGTGGTTATATTTGAAACTGGAGCTGCAGAACTTGCAAATAGAATGAATATATTTGGGATAAGAAAAGTATCAAACCCCACTCCTAGGTTCAGCGTCTGAGCATTTGTGTGAAGGGTGAAACTATCCACTATAGCTGTGCAGTTGGTTTTATTGGGGGGTGTGGAGGCTGAATCAAGAGTTGGCCTTGCCATCTATTCAGTTTGAGTTGCCTATTCTATACATCCAGGTGGAGATGTCAAGGAGGCAGTTGAATGTAGGAATCTGTATCTCAATAGGAGGATCAAAGTTTAAACACACATGTTCAAGATTCTTATTGATAACAGCTGATTAAAAAAAAAAAAAAAAACAACAACAACCTAGGGCTGGTTGCAGTTACTCAGAGTGAGAATGTGAAGTGAGATCTAGGGTTAAATTCTGAAGGCACTGAAGGGGATTGGAGAAGGAACGCCATAGGAACAGGTGTTTAAGTCAGCTTTTTTGCTGCTGTGACTAAAAGATCTGCCAAGAACAATTTTAGAGAAAAAAAAGGTTTATTTGTGGGCTCACAGTTTCAGAAGTCTCAGTCCAGAGACAGCTGGCTCCATTTCATGGGGCTTGAGATGAGGCAGAAGAACATGACGGAAGAGTGTTGGAGGGAAGCAGCTCACAAGATAAACAGGAAGCAGAGAGAGAGAGTCCACTGGCCAGATACAAATATACCCCAAAGGTATACTCCCAGTGACCCACCTTTTCTAGCCACACCCTACTTGCTTTCATTTACCAATCAGTTAATCCCATCAGGAGGCTAATTCATTGATTGTGTGAAGGCTCTCATAACCCAAACATTTCTTCTCTGAACCTTCTTGCTTTGTCTCACACGTGAGATTGCAGAAGGGTACACCCAGGAATTAATTTCATTCAGAGTGTAGCTGATTGTTGATTTTGTTGGCTCTCCTTAGTACTCGATTTTTTTAATGTACGATGATTTGAGAATTTCAGGCTCATTCTGAGTGAGATTTTAGTTTCCAACTCTCCCTTGTTACCTTGTGCAAACCCCACCTCTGCCACATCCCCAGCCTTATTCCTTGGAGTCTAGTGGCATCCTGGCTGCTGTATCCTCCTTCCTGTAACTTTCATGGTCTGCAGAGGCAGAACTTCCAGGTGCCCCTGCTTGTTTCCTATCCAGTTGACAGTTTATACTGGTTCATCTCTGGTCTGCAGAGGTGTTTATTTTGCTCTCAAGTATGGCTAGTTAGTTTCCTTCTTTCTTTTTTATGCCCCTTATAATTTATTATTATTGCTGTGCATTGGGACCCACTCTGCCATGCCTTACTATCAGAAAGTCTTAATACCTTGAATTTATAGACAATAAAAACCACACTTAATAATTCTTTCATCATTCCTGTTTAGGTGTGTGTATGTGTAGGGTCTTTTTTAGTCACTGTACCAATTATTCCCTGCGGTTGCTTTTCTTCACCTATATATTTCTGCAAGTTAAATGTCTTCTGTAAGTTAGTTTAATATTTAAACCAGAAAAGATTTTTAGTTTATTATCCTAAATTAGTGTTGTGGGACTTTTAGGCAAAAAAGGTACAATTCCGACTAATCAGCTTATTTTATCTACTCATCAGGACAAGATAAGGATATTTTAGTTTTACTCAATTTATTGTAACTAATACATACGGATTGGGTAATGGTAAATTGGAAGCAAATAACATGTGCCCAGAATACTTGTCTTAACGTCCTTTTAGTTAACACCATGAAAAATCCTTTAGTAGGTGCCTGTGTATTTACACAGGGTAAATTAAATGTGAGAAATCCTTATCTCTGTAAAATATAAAGATACCTTGACCCTTCCTAAGTACCCCTAAAAGCTGAGCTAAGTACCACAGGGGCATCTGGGGAGAGTTGGGGAAGGATTAATTCTCTCAGGCAGAGAGCACTCATGCTCCTCAGATGTTTTCCAGATAAATCACATGGTGTGGAGCTGCAGCATACTTGAGATGGCTGTAATGTTAGTGTGTGACAATTAATCCCATTCACTTTGATATAATTAATGAGAATGGTGAAATAGAAGTGCAGTCTCATCTCCAGGAGGAAATGTCACCCCATTAATGAGGCTAAGGCTTATTATTATCAGTTGAAGCAGCAGATTTTTGAAACAGCAGCTATTGAAACTGCTGAGTTGGTGTATTCTCAGAGGTAGATGTTTCTTTCTGGCAGTGACAGAAGGAGGGAATACTTTTGAAGGGGAGTTTTTGGTGCTTGCTTCCTCCACACACACCTTTCCCCCACCCCTAAACCAGTGATAACATTTTGACATCACTGCAATTATAGGATACCATAATAAAAATTTAGTAAGCATAAAGTATTACATCTAAATATAACTAACTGGCATTTACAAAGAGTATTACCCATGTGAAGCATTTATGTGTGTGTGTAAATCCCTTAAATTTTCCTTTATTGCTATTATGGTAATGCACTGAAAATATTATCCATTTCTTAAAATGTGCAGTGGGAATTACTGCCCTTGTTTTTAGACCCACTCTGTCATGCCATGCTATCAGAAAGTCTTTAGATCTTTAGTTTTAAATTTAAAAAAATCACTTTTAATAGTTCTTTTATCATTACTGTTTAGGTGTGTTCATGTGTGGTTTTCTTTCAGTCATTGTCCCGTTGTATATTAAACTGGAATGATTTGAACTGGAGCTCAGAAATACTATCTCTTTAAGTTACTGGAACACTATCTTTTGCTACTAGAACTGCTTTCTTGGGTTCATGCAGTAATTCTTCAAAAAGTTGGAAAACATCTGGGAGTGGTGGCGCACACCTGTAATCCTAGCAGCTTGGAGGCTGAGGCAGGAGGATCACAAGTTCAAAGCCAGCCTCAGCAAAAGCAAGGCGCCAAACAACTCAGTGAGACCCTGTCTCTGAATAAAACATAAAATAGGGCTGGAGATGTGTCTCAGCGGTCGAGTGCCTCTGAGTTCAATCCCCAAAAACAAAAAAAGTTGGAATATTGGTAAGGTGCCCTGCGTTCAATCCCTAGTGCCAAAAAAAGAAAAAGAAAAAAAAATTGGAAAATAGTGAATTTAGAGACAATCACAAAATGGTATATTGAGTTTTTCAAGTTATATAATGCTGTTTCCAAGTGATATGATGATGTTACCTAAATACTAATCTATTATTAGTATTCTTGCATTAATGGATGTACATGAGAATGTATTCATTTTTATTCTTACTTTAGGGATTTTATGAAATTGTTTCAAATAACTTCATTGCCTTTATAAAAGAATAGTAACATTGCTGAATTTTTAATGGAATTCTTCATATATGAATACTTAATACACATCATGTTGCTAATGTTAGAAAGTGTAGGCAGCCTTTAGAAATAACAGAGTTTGTGTTGCTTTGATTAAATGTTTATAGTTTGTTTTCTATTAAAAGTCCAACTTGGCTGCTTAGGAAGTACTTCCCAGCACTTAGTGATGCATCCATTTGGTGGATTGGCAGTAAAAAAAAAAAAAGAGAGAGATCAGCTTTGAAACTGTGAGTTATATATTATTATGACAGTTTTTTAGGAATTATGTATACATTGCTATTCATATTTGATCAGGATCTTTTTCTGCTACTAGCAAGTAAAGGAATAAACATTTCTTAAATGGTTGGGTTTGGAATAAAGTCTTATACTTTTAAAACTATTACCAGGAAATGACTTTGTATATAATAGTTTAATAATTCATTGGACTTTAATTTCAGTTAATGCAATATCATATCATCCCAGTAGGACCAATTTGCTTAATGAACAGTATGTTCCTTGCACCTCTTTCTTTTTTTCAAGAAACAGGTAACATCCTTTTGTACCCTTAAGTTATCTGTAGTGCATTTTGAGCATTTTGAGGCCACACTGTTGAACTCAGTTGAGACAGGCTAATTTTACTTGCCCCCTCCCCTTTCTTACTGGCATTTTGGGAAACTTCAATTATTTAAAATTTGTTTTCAGTAAAATGTATATTGAAAACTCTCTCTTCTTTAAAAGTCAAGGAAAACCCATAGTTAATTAGGATTCTGTATTGACGTAAGTGGACTGAAATATGGAGCTAGCTAAATTGCCTCAAATTTCAGTGACTAATAGCGATTCGGTTGGGGCAAGGGAAAGTCGGCCACCTGTATTCTGTGATCATAATTTAATTAGAGGTAGTGATATTCAGTATAATTTGTTAATGGCACATTCTACCAAAAAAAAAAAAGGAGGAGAAGAAGAAGTGAAGAAAGAAAGAGAAAATAATTCTGCCTGAACACTGATAATTTTATATATTTGTAGCTGGATTCTATCAAAAGATAGGGTTTTCATTGCATTGTATGGCATAAAAATGCCTAAAGGAAGAATATCAATGAAGTGAAGAACTGCTTAAATTTTGAGTTATTAGGATACTAATAACTAAGCCTGATCCTAATCCTAATTCTACTGCTTTTTCAATAGTTAAATATATAAAATTGTATAGATAGCATTATTAGACTTTTGAAAATCTAAATTTCATGTTTTTGAGGTCATAATCATTCTTCTCTATTGTCCCTACTGCTGTTTTGATTTTTTTTTTCATTTTCATATCCCAGAAGAACATCATAGAACTTCATTCCTTTCTTTTACTTGTGGCAGCTTGTACACAGATGTTAGTTTAATATTACATGACTTTCCCTAGAAAGGGAAAAAAATACCTCCTCTACCAGATTTCATAACATTTTTACAATGTTACAATAAAACATTTTTTTCCCCTTGGGAGAGAAGTGTCAAAACTTTTAGAAATAAAAATGTTTGTTCTTGTGAATTTCACCAACAATAAATTTGATTTAATCAGCTTTTATAGACATTCCATTCTAATTTCCCTGCACTAACTACTTAAGGTGACTCAAGTGGAAGCCTTATCAGACATGATGGGCTAGCATGGGCTGCACTGAGTTACCATGTTTTCTGTGCCTAACTCATGCCTGAGTCATCCTTCATGCAGAGTCGCTGGTGAGTTGGTGGGTCATGTGGCTCTCAGGGGTGTTCTCCATGGGGTGGCTCACTCATCCCCAGGTTTGATCTTGTGTTACCTCCATCTAGCATGTTCTGTGATGACTAACACAGCAAGGGAAGAGGGCAGGAACTCTGAAATGATTCAACCGGGAAGAGATATACATCACTTCACCCCCCAGATTTTATTAGCCCCATTGTCTTGCCTAATTGTAAAGGCTGAGATAAGTGTGATTTCTCTGAATGTCTAGGAGGAGGAGAAAAATCAAAGAAATTGCTGAGCATTACTATTGTCTAAATAAGGCTTATTATTATTCCAGCAGTAGAGGAAAACAGATCAGCATATCCCACCAGGAATGCCATGAATGATGTACAGGTGTGCTAATGATATTTGTTTACTGATACTTGTTGTTTTGTTTTTTGTTTTTAATTTTTAAAAAATTTTAGAATAAGATGAAAAACATAAATGACTCACATTCTGTGTCTATAGAGAGTACTGCCCTTCGGGCTGTTAGTGGGTCAGTTCCCTGTGCTGAGAGAGAACAATTCTGAAGTAAAAAGAGTGATCTCTCGGGTGGTCCAGAAGGGTAGCAGTCTCAGGCTTCCGGTGTTCTAAAAAGGCCCTGGCACACATACTCTTCCTGTTAATGCCATCAATCTTGTGTCCTTGGAAGCTCTCTGAATTGCACCTACTTTCCTCATCCACTTCCATTTTCAAAGATCAATACCAAGATTTCTTAGCTGTTTCAGGTCACTGTTATATTTTGATCCAGATAGCCTCTACCCTGTTAGACTAGGAGAGTTAGGTAAATGAAGGTAGAAGGACAGTTGTGGAGAAAGATTTGGCTACCGCTTCTGTAGTCTCATTTTCTGAGCAAATTAGAGTCTTTGGTTTCTTTCTTGCCCCGAAATAGGAAGCAAAAGAATCAGAAGAACATTTGTTGAACATGCTGCAAGAATCAAAAAGAAGCATGTCTGGAGACTGTGGTTGAACCTACCTGCATGTGACCCCTTCTCTACAATTTGAAGTTGCACACAAAAATAGTTTCTGATAAAGCTATTTATTTGATTGATCAGTGGAGTCTAGTGAGTTAAGAGTTGATAGAATCCAGCCTTCTAAAAGATTAAGAAACTAATTAGGTACTATAATATTAATCCCCTAAAATCAAACTTTTTTAAAAATAAAAATATTAAAAAATATTTTTAAATAAAAATATTAAATATTTTGTAATGAGACAATTAAAATTATATTTGAATGCTGTTTATGTCTCTGTTTTGAAAACTTTTTGCAATTGGCTTTTTTTTTTTCTTTTTTGTTATTTTCTGTTACTTTCTAGAGTAAGGCTAGTTTGTATCTGTTGTGGGAAATGGCTCCCAGGTGACATCTCTCTGGGCCATCTCTCTGGCCAAGAACTCACCCCCACCAAGAGCAAGATCCAAAATTTATCCATTTCCACACCAAATCCCTGGAATCTGATTGCTACTTTAGTATCATTATGTTTTAATGTAAATGAAGATTTTTATACAAGTATTAATTTTATGAATCTTTCAATTTAATTTGCTTTCAATTTAATTTTCTCACATTTTCACTTTATATAATAGAAGACATTCATTAATTTTACCATTTAAAGTTTTTGTCAAATATCAGAATCATTAATTTTGTTCATTTCAATTGTTTATTTCTTATTCTACATATTTTTCTTCTTTCCTCTCTTCATTTGATTTTCTTTCTTCCTTCCTGCTGGATTCTAAGGTTAACAGTTGGTCAGAAATCTTATCTTTAATGGAAATTAATAATCAATGCTTATGCATCATAGAATTAAAATATTCATTTTATGTAAAATTTAGCTATAAATCCCTTAGAATGAAATTAGTGTGGACATAAAATTGGTTAAATTGCTACAGAAAACTGAAAGTTCCAGAATTACTTGTTTAAAAATATTTTTAGTTGTTCAGGAATATTAAAAATGACTATATTTTAAATATTTTAAGTTATCAATTATTAAGTTAAAATTACTGTTTTTTTCCCTAGTTTTACTGTAATGTTTAAATTTCAAACTTTTCATATGCTTGAAAGTATTTTAGAATACAGATGCTCTTGAATACATTTACATCTTATATATCTTATGTTTATATAAATTATTCCTGCCTGCAATCTATTTTGTCCTTAGTTTTCACTTTTACATATGTTTACATTGTCAATACAATGGATACATCAAGAATGACTGCTGAAGTGACTTTAGAGTCCCTTGAATTCATCCCCCAAATGATGAGATACTAACTTGGTAATATTATAATAATTCTCCGAAACTGAAAACCATGTACTCTTATATTTACTCTCTTACATGGGGTAAACATTTAATTTGTATGCTAAAGTAAGCAAATGAAGCTACTTGCATGACAAATTTTGTGACCATTATACCTGCAAACAACCATCTTAGGCAGAAGTAATTCTGGACTCTCTTTAGCAGAAAGTAGGAAAGAACCTTTATGAGACCAAGTATGGCACTATATGATCAAGCTTTAAAAGTCATTTACACAGTTTCACACTTATGACTTGCTTCCAGCATTTGCATAACTCCTTATTTTACCAGCCTAAGTATGCCTCATTGGTGGTACACTGGGAACCAGTGAAGCAGAAGAAATATTGAAAGAATCATTTGTGCAGAATACTTTCAAGACAGGCAGTGATGGCCTCATAGTGATGGCAATAATCAAAAGAATTATTAAATCAAAAATGTTGTCATTGCATATTAAGGACTTTAAGGCATTAGCAAATATGATAGCACTGGAGGGAATCTTTGAACATCATTATTTATTCTGAAAAATAAATGCAAGGAAGTAAATGAATACTTTGAAACAAGATATTGAGCAGATGTTACATGAGGCTGATGCTCTGGCCCTGGTGTAAACAGGTTATAAATGGCATGAAGGTGTAAACATCAAGAGTTTAATCTGAAAGTTTTATTCACATGCAATCTCCTATATATGAAAGATTGCTCATAAATTTTAATTCCACAAAAATTGGTATGAGAATATGAATAAATAAATGGCTACAGCTTTATGCAAACATAAAGGATTAGCATGCCATATTTACTGTTATATACCAAGGTACACAAAAAAGTGTCCAAAAGATACTTTTTTCCCCAAGAGTTTATTAGCTAATAGAAAAATGGATTTTGAGCATGTTTGACTGTTGCTTACTGCAGATTTGTTAAAGGTGAGTTATTCACTTGAAGAAATTGCTAACATACCTGACTCTTTTAGAGCACCTGAATGAACTTAATTGAAAACTGCAAAACCCTGTCAAAAATGTTACATGTACAGAGCTTATGGATTTGAAGAAAAAAATTCTGCTTTTGAAAAAGGATAAAAATGACTCATTGTGATACTTGGGTGGTGTTATATCTTAAATCCTAAAGAAAAATAATATTAAGACTATTAGCAATACTGCAAAGACTTGAGGTAACATTTCATTCAATGTTCTGAAACACTTTTTGGGAAAAGTTTTGAAAATCATTTATATTTCCGTGAGGAATTTCAACACTACATTTGTCAATGCGGGTAAAAGAAGGAATATGAGACTTATACATTTTTCCTCATGGAACATTTCTATCCTTTCAAGAAAAAGTGATAAATATTATATTGCTCTTTGCTGACACCAGCTTTTGTGAATAAAGCTTTCATTAATGGCAATTATCAAGAATCTGATGTTGAAAAAAAAAAACTTGTTTCACAAATGCAAGCTCAAATGTCTTATTAAAGATTTTTAAATAGTTTAGTTGGAAGTTTTATACATATTAAATAGTTCACATATGCCCTAAAACTCCATATTTCATTTTTCTTATAATTATATGTTATAAGGGAAATGTAATGACTTTTTTCATCAAGTTCCTTATAGGTATTTCCAAAATGTCTCCAGGTTTAACCCATTGTGCATGTGTGAAAACGATGTGGGAGGCCCTGGAATAGCAACAATGTTTTTGTTTTTGTTTTGGTGGAGGGTGGGAGGATGTTTTTCAAATGCAAACTTGGGAAGAGCCTAGATCTGCAAAGGAAAATCTAAAGCAGATTTTTAACATCACTTGATAGCCATTCTCCATTAGAATCAACATGTAAACAAAGCATTAAAAATACAGTGAAGACAGCTTCTTCCACACTTCTTCCCTCCTGTGTTTTCAACAGATATCTAGTTCATTAATAATTATTGCTCTGTGCCTATGGAAGGGGAAGTTCTACTAACCTTGTGAATCTATTTTTATTTTCCCAATGCCTTCAAAAATGGCAATTAAGGTAAAAAAAAAAATTAAAGTCAATGGCATATTTAGGGATGAAAATCCTTTACTGTATTCTAATTGTTTCTAAATAAGGTATGTTTTACTTGAGCAAAAATTAGAAACCATATGTGAGTATTTGCACATTTTCATTCGTATGGTTTATGTAGTGCTATTAACTGCTAATACATTTAATACATAAGATCTGTGGTTTCCTGTTAACACTTTATAAGGATATTATGGTTTTATGGTTAACATTAATTTGAGGTATTGCTTTAAGAGTAAAAAGGTACTTTAAAATAATTATTTCCCTGGTGTTTAATTTACTGTTAATCATGTTAACAAAGTTTTATGCAGGCAAGAGCACAGTAACTGCATATTATGCATGTAAACTATGTAATAGTGTAATAAAAATTTCTTGCTTAATATTATAGTGTCCTTAGCTACAAACATTTAATTGTGTGTAGACTTATTTTAAATTTGATTAATTCTGTTAGCTAAGCTTGTTCTTTCAATTGTCCCAGGAAATGCATTTCCTTTGCCCCCATATTATAAAACTCTGGAGTTTTTCCTGTGCCATATTTGAACACTTAAGCAAAATTAATGTTATCATGTAAGGAAGATGGTTCTGTCAGGGGAAATATTTTAAGTCAAATTCTTTATCTCCATATTTAAGATACCTACATAAATTATTGATCAGATTGCATTTTCCAGCCAATACCAGCTTGAGGTAATTCACTGGAATCAGATTGAGAGAGAATGAGAGTATTGACAACTATCCATTCCTTTCAAAAATCTAATAGTAATAGCAAGTTAGGGCATCCTTTGCAAGGAAAGCATTGTTTTAAATAATTTCAGTTTTTAGATCACTTCATGTTTACAGAAAAACTGATGGAAAGTTATAGACTTTCATGTGTCTCCCTCCCTCCCCACAGGTTCCTTCCCATGTTATTAACATCTTGCACAATGTGGTGCATTTGTTACAACTGATAAACCAATGATACATTACTGCACGTCCACAGTTGACAATAAGGTCCATTAAGTGTTTACAGTTCAGTGGGTTTTGCTAAAAACATGATGTTATGGTTTCACCATGATTGGATCATACAGAATAGTGTCACTTCTAAGTCTGAATTTTAATTTAATTGCAATCTAAGATAAATTTGTCTGTGCCCCATATTTTAAAAAAATGATAAAACTTTTGTGTTTGGAAAAAAGAAAGTGGAAAATATTGTTCACGTTTTTTCCGTCATATCTATAAAGAAGGTACATTTAATAACAGAAACAAGTTGAATCCAGCAAATTATATATTTCTTTCTAGAAGAGCCAAAGACTCATGATGTTTGCCTTACTTTCTTCATCTTCAAATTTCAATTTTTAATTTAATTTTAATTATTAAACATGTCTCTTGCCTATCTCTCTCCCCCTTTCAAAATGGCTTTAGTCCATTTTCACTTAATATTTTTATCACAAAAACATCTTTGAAAGGCTATACACTAAATTTAATTTATCAATTATGAATATATATTACTGGTGTGATCAAGATTCTGTAATTCATCAGTTTTCCCTCCTTTTTTTCCCCCCATTAACTTTTAAGTTTCTGTTAAAAAGAAAACCCTCTTGCCAGGTGCAGTGGTGCACCTACCAGCTTGGAAACCCTCTTGCCAGGTGCAGTGGTGCACCTACCAGCTTGGGAGGCTGAGGCAGGAGGATCACAAGTAGGTGCTAAGCAATTCAGTGAGACCCAGTCTCTGAATAAAATACAAAATAGGGCTCAGTGGTCGAGTGCCCCAGAGTTCAATTCCCACCACCCCACTCCCGAAAAAAAAAAGAAGAAGAAGAAAGAAAGGAAATCCTCTTGTGTATGTTTCAGAGCATGGTCCTAAAGCAGAGGTAAATCTTGGCAAATTTGAGAAAATATTCCTAGCTACATCTAGATCATAGATGAACATGACAACAGACAATAAATATTAGCCAGTAGATAATAATGGAATTTACATTTTCCTGTTGGAATTAGTAAGCATTCTAGTTTGCATAGCTTGAAAATAATAATACATCACTAACACTGATGAAGCAGGTAACTGAGCCAGGCACTGGAAATGGAATACTTCCCAACCTTGGGATGAAGTCAAGAGTAATATCTCACCTATGGGAACTTTCTCAATTGAAAGTTGACTAATTTTAATTTTAAGTATTAATTCTTTGTACTGGCTGAGTGTGCAAAGGGAATTATATAATGCAATGTACTTCTTCAAGCCTGAATAATACCCCAAAACTTTGCTTATTTTAATACTAGATCAAATGAAAATTAACATTTTTTTAGAACTCAGAAAAATTTAATAACAGATATATTAAACTAATCCATACTTGGTATAGGTTAGATAGAGATAATGTGAAACAACTAATTAACTTTAATTAACTGACCTTTATACAATTTCCTCCAAAATGCTTCTCCAGTGTCAGACTCTCTAGGGTCAACCATTGCTCATTCATAGGCTGTCTAGGGACTTTTGTTTAAAAAAAAAAAAAAAGTCATTTTTTTTCCCTGCTCTGAAAGTGCATTTTTTTCCCCCCAAAGTCCTCCTCTTTCCCTTACTATTATTGTGTAGGTCTGGACTCTCTTCCCAAATTCATTATGTTGGAAGCATGATCTCCAATGTAGCAAGGATTAATCCAACAAGTGGATTAATCCATTGACAGATGAATGGACTACTGGGAGGTGGGACCCACTTGGAGTCACTTAGGTCATGACATTGGGCTTTATCTGTCCTTGACTGCTTCCTCTGTCTGTGGCCTGGCTGCCAGAAGCTAAGCAGCCTTCCCTACACCATGACCTTCCGCCATTTACTGAATCCTCGGAAACCATAAGCTTTGGCTTATGACAAGATATATGAGTTGCTCTTCTCATATATTTTGTTCACAGTGATGCAAAGATAACTACACATTCTCTGAAGCACTGACACCTGAATCCAAAGAGTTAACTAGTGCTGAATCAAAAGAACAGACACCCATAGTAACCAAGAGTTAGCTCTCCTTTTCTGTCTGCTCACATTCTCACTCCACCTGAAGGGGTTTCAGCTACTGCCCTCTATAGGACACTTAGGATATATTCCAATTTAATTACTTTTCATGCACTATTTACCATGATGCTCCCTAAAGTCTAAATTTAGCATTATTTTTCTCACAAGCATTTATCAGGCCTCTGTCGTTTCTTTAATTTTTATTTTTTAAAGCCTTAGATTTTAATACTCAAGAGTTATGATTTTAAATTCTTTGGCAGTTTCTCAAGGAAATGACTAGAAGTGGAAGAGCCATGGGCACAAATGGCTGCCCAAGTTTTCCTTCTTCATCTGTAGAACAAATAGTGATTTCCACTTCAGGAGGCTGTCAAGGTAAAAGTGTAATAACCTGATTTTAAGTGTGCTGCGCAGTACCTAGAATTCAGCAAATACTCGTTCAATTTCTTGCACTATCAGCAAATAAATACAAATTCAGATTATTTGAAGGACCTGTGTTGTTTTCATCACTAAATGTTGCTATCGCACATTAAGTTTCCAATCAAGATTCTAGTTTTTTGAAAAGTTGTAAGATTTTAATGGATTATTGAAGGAGAATGAATGTCGTCCCTATCACCATTAGGTGTTCTAGTAAACAAAAGAACCACTGTCAAGAAACCAAAATGAGTCTGTAGTCTGCCATTCTAGTCAAATGAAACCTTTAATTAAGAAGCATTATTGTAATAATTATTATAATATAAAAGTTAATGTGTTTGAATGGACAAGAAGTGCAAAAAATAATTAAAATGGAAAATTTATGGTACTCCTAAGTCAGGGAATATGCTGGCAACTTCTGAAGGACATCTTGGGGGACTCCTCCCCCAGAATGATGGCCTGGCTCCAGGACTGTGGTGTGGAAAAATGGGAAGTTGATGAGTGTGGGATGTGGGTAGCAGTGAGGTAGGGGATGATTATGGAATCTGCTGCAGATTATGTGTTAGAAATTGATGTAAGTAAGATGAAGACAGAATGATCAGGAAGTGAAAGAGCATTCAAAAAGCATTGCCCAGTAGCCTAAAGACTTCATGTGCAATATTAGGGATTCTAAGCCAGGAGGAGAAAATCACAGCAGAGGTCGAGTCTAGCAGTGGGTGCCAGGACTTGGATCTGGGAGACCACCAGGAGGCCAGGGCAGCAACCCAGGTGTGTATAGGTGAGGATTAATGCCAGAGTGGCAAAATTTAAAGTGAAAATGTGAAAAGAGTATAAAGTCGTTCAGATCTAGCCTAAGAATCATGATTTCCTTTGGTAATATTTGAAAGGTAGAGTTTATACTAAAAGATGGTAAAAAGTCTTTCATTTCGACTTCTCAGCAAGGTTCCAAAAAAAAAAAAAAAACAATTTCAGTTTTTATTTGGTTGTCTTTAATAAAAGATAAGCAGTAAATGTCCTTGTTCCCTAGAAAATATCCCTTCCTTTTTTAAAAAAATTTAAATCACATGGCATGGAAAAATTGGGTAATTCGATATCAATTAGGATACTTCCACTCTAAAGATAAACCTTTTGTTTTAACGTAATTTAGTTTGAAATATTATTTTATTTTCATTTTGAAATGATCAGTGTGAAGAAGGATGATATGTGTGGCATTATGTGGAAAATAATATATTCAATAGTTAAAGTATTTTATTACTTCTATCAAGAATTTTATGGTTACGAAGGGAAATTAGCATCCATGTTATTTGGCTGTGGTTTTATGTACATTGCAGTGAATTTATATTAATGAAAATAAAAGAGCTGTTATCAGTTTGTATAGGGGTAGGGGCAGTTTGTAAAATTTTTTCTTAGATCATGAGGAACGTGAAATGCATGTGATTATGGTTTGTAATATGTACTTGTTGATTGGTGTCAGAATACAGCATCAGTCATTTATAGAACTGAAAAATTGCTTTTTCTTTGATGCTTTTACCTGCTAATCCCATAGAATTTTTCTTCAAAAAGAACGTTTAAGGACTGCAAGGGAAATAATCTTTCTTAGAGAATATTTTTTTTTATTATTTTATTTTGTCTTGAATATGTCCAATCTTTCATTCATAAAAACAATTTAACTTTTGTTATTTGTTGAGACATCAGTGGATTGACATTCCATTCTAAAAATTATTGATTTTCTTCAATCTTAAGTCATTACACTTGAGATTGAGATAATTAAGATCCTGAAATCTTGTTGATCCTTCTATTCTTAAGGCATACTTTTTTTTAATTTTAAAATTTACTTTGAGGACATTTTATTTTCATGGTTGGGGAAATTTTATAAAATTGTTGCTTAACTGAACTATTACAAGTACCAGGAAGGATAGAAATTGCTAATTATTCACCTTTCAATAACCATGAAGTCTTGTACTTCTAGAGCATAGAGCCTATTCAACATCAATAAAGAAAAAGAAACAGCAGTATTATTTCTTGCTTTAAGCATTTGTTCAAAAATTATGCACTAAGTTGATGTGCAAGGAAATATACAGAATATCCAAGATAACTAAGGAAATTTGTCTTTATTGGCTCTATCAGTGGATGTCAGGCATGGCTGTGAAACTGGTAGTAGAGCCAAGATAGCTTACATGAAGTTGGAAAACATGGGGTTTGTTCTACCTTCAGTGACAATGAGATTAGGAGTGGAAGGCAACTTCCTTGAAATGCATCAGGGTGAACAGCAGGTGTAGCTGAAGGTGGGTACCCAGGGGACTGTGGAGAGGAGGGGCAGGCTTTGAAATGAGAGATGCTGGGCCACAAACCCCAAACTACTGTGAAACAGTCATCTCTTGGTATCTATAGGGGATTCATCCCAGGACCACAGCAGATGAAAATTCCAGGGATGCTCAAGTCCCAGGCATAAAATAGCGTAGAATCTTCATATAACCTATGCGCCTCCTCCCACATATTTTAAATCGTCTAGATTTCTTATAATACCTCATACAATGTACATGTCCTGTTAGTAGTTTATTGTCTTCTATAGGGAACAATGACAAGAAAAAAGTTTGCATGTGTTCTGTACATCAGCAAAGATATATATATATATATATATATATATATATAT
>NW_025999990.1:36869225-36872069 GCF_001458135.2 Marmota marmota marmota
ATATTTTTTTTTTTTTTTGGAATACTTTCAACCTGCACTTGAGGTTGGTTAAATCTGGGATGCAGAACCTACAGATGTGGAGGACACAACATCATTCTATGAAATGAAAATGCCGCTAATCATGTAAAACTAAAACTTGTGTTTCATGCTACTGCATTTCATCTAACCTAAAATAGATTTAAGTATCAGTTGTCTTTGTATTTGTTGTGTAGTTAGACGTATATTTGCTGTCTTTTACAGTGAAGTTTAGCAACTGCAATGGAAAAAGAAAAGTACAGTACGAAAGCAGCGAGCCTGCAGATTTCAAGGTGGATGAGGATGGCATGGTCTATGCTGTGAGAAGCTTTCCACTCTCTTCTGAGCATGCTAAATTCCTGATATATGCCCAAGACAAGGAGACCCAAGAGAAGTGGCAAGTGGCAGTAAAACTGAGTCTCAAGCCAACCTTAACCGAGGAGTTGGCAAAGGTATAATACTGGAGCTGATGTCTACAAAACAAAAATTAATACAGTAAAAAAAAAAAAAGTGTGTGTGTGTGTACACATATTTCATATCACATGAAATAGATGGCCAATATTTGAATTTTTTTTATCAACTGCAGTTACTTTACCAGTATTTAATCTTTTAAAATACTTAGACAAGTATATTTTAAGTGACCAGAAATTATATTTGAAAGATTTGTTTATACTTTGAGATTATAATTTAATAAAAATTAGAAGTAGTTTGTTTTGTATTTCTTAGAAGCTTTATAAGCTTTTAAATATAACCATAAAATAAACAATTCCTTTACATGTCGTCATCAGTCAAATTTATTAGATGGGAAATACAGATTTATAGTAGTAACAGAAAAGCATTTCTGGCAATGAGTGTTAGGATCTGTTGTGTCCCTTAATAATCAAATTGGGAGTGTGAATTATTTATACTACTGATATGACTTTTAGGAATGATATACTCCCTCTGGTGGAAGCTGCTGTGAGCCCACATAAAATAAACGAGGTACATTTCCAAGAGAGTCCTGTTCAATTCAGTTCAGAAACATTTATTGAGCACTTACTTATTGTATAAGTCACTATATTAAGTACTTTGAACAAGATACAATAAATTCTTTAGTAAAGTTATGATAATATTATTTTCAGACTATTCTAGTTCTTTGATTTAATTCAAAACAGTTACTGAGGGAGGACACCCATACATTCTAAAGTTCATGGTTCGATGAACTGTGACTATTACATTTTTCACATTTATTGTACTGTGAGAGACAAGAATACACACAATCAGTTCTGGTATTTAATCGTAAATGTGATATACTCAACCATAATCAAATGAGAATGAATATATGTAAGAAAAATGTCATTTTTTTCTTGTGCTATTTGTTGAGGTTTTATTATGTGAAATTTTAATTATTCAATTAACTATTAAAGGTAATCATGTTATTTGCGTAATATAAAATAAGAACCTGGTAACTAATGGAGTAAAAAGACACTTTTATTGTTTTTGATGCTCTGTGTCCTAACAAACTAACTTGGGTATTTGCACTGAACAGGAAGGGCTAATGGCTAAAATGTCTACAGATATTGGGAGAAACAGAAGAAAATGTTGACATCTAGCAGAGATTAATACCTAGTGTGCAAAGTGGGTCATTTGCAGCATCCATCATGGCTGACATAGGTTTAGAATAATTACAGCATTAATTCTGTGGGATTTAATAGGGTCATAAATATTTGAGACATTCCTTAGCAGTATGTATTAAACTTCCCTTGGAATTCAAATTATATTTTAGCACATCAAGATCTAAATTTAATGTACAGTAGCACATTACCTGAACTGTGGTTTAAACTAATGAGAAATATATAAAAGGGTACTATTAAATTTTGCTCAGTACTAAGCTGCTATCTAAGATGGTTTATAGAAACTGCAAATAGTTTACACACCTGAGCCCAATAATAAATTGTTCAGAATTCAGCGTTTCAGTGAACAGTACAATTCAGAAATTTTATGCTGTTTGTTTTCTATTATTTTAATAAGGGGAAAAGGAAAGGGCCTCCAGAGTTATTTTCTGTTCATAATAAACCGTGGTTCCTACACTTTCAGGTACCCATTAATATTGATGTTCTTTCAGAAAATGTTTTTCCTAGTACTCAGGAATGTCTTGTTATATTTTAATGCAAAGGAGTCCCATGAAATTGAAGAGATAGTATTCCCAAGACAATCCACCAAACAGAGTGGATACCTACAAAGGCAGAAGAGAGACTGGGTCATCCCTCCCATCAACTTGCCAGAAAATTCCAGAGGACCTTTTCCTCAAGAGCTTGTCAGGGTAAGATGGTACAGTTTTAATTATTCCCATGGCATGTGGTAATTATCTGTTAGAAAAGTTTTTGTGTTTTTTTACAAAGTAAAGTTTATGACATGTATATGGAAAACATTTTTTTTTTCTGTAGATAGGTTTTCTATAACACTGTAGAAACCCATTATTGTTTTCCTTGGTTATCTCTTGCACTGTTTGTAGGCAGCCCCCACTGTGGTCCTGGATGCTATGGATGTAATGCTTGTTCCGTCTGTGAATACTAAGGCTATGTGCATCCCCACCCACTCCTCACCCACTCTCAGTACAGAGCCTTGCTGGGAGCTGGGGAGATCTCTGCCTTCCAAAGACAGCTTTGGGGCCAAGGAAAAAAAAATAAAGGGCAATCACTGCTAAAAGTGCCAGCACCAAGTGCATTTGAAAGTTTTTTAAAAGAAAAAAATGACCTCTGATACCATTATCAGAATCCCTGGGGCAGTGTAAAACCAAAGGCTTTCAAATCTGAAGTTAGTTTGTTTTTTTTTTTTTTTTTTTTTTTT
>NW_025999990.1:36872094-36942504 GCF_001458135.2 Marmota marmota marmota
TTTTTTTTTTTTTTTTTTTTTTTTTTGGTTACTCCAGATGCATACCTTCAGATGAAGAAATTTAAAATACAGATTCTTTTTGCATGTTTAGGAAAATTATCAGCCCATTATTCATGACAAAAGGACAATAAGACAAAATCATTATATTTCCATTTGTTAAAATGTAAATGTTCTTATGGATGATTATTTGAGCATGCAGACTCGTATTTATTGAGAGATGTGGATTTTTTAATAAACCACTTATTTGTGTTGTATATTCTGTCCTTTGTACATTGTAATTCAATTTACCAATGAGCATAACCCCCAAGCAAAGGTGCTACTTTTCTATTTCAGTGGAATATGAGAAAATAGAGAATGGTGCTTTAACTTTAAAAAACCACAACCAGATTTTACTAATGAATTTAGTTTATTTACCCAACACATAAAGATCTATTATTATTACCTCTAAATGATATTGCCCAGTCAGCCCTTTTTATGCCTGCCTGCCTTCTTCTCTGTCTAGAGAGTCTCTTCAGCCTCCAATGGCTACTCATACATTGACTTAATTTTCCCAGGAACCATTGTATTTGGAGGAGAAGGAAATGTGTTTATAGTGGCTATACAGTTTGGGAGTATAAAAATATCTCTTGAGATCCTTTCTCATATGCTCCTTGTAGTATTAGTTGCCTTTTAAAAATGATATGGAAATCTTTCTTGCAATGAAGAGTCTTTGTACAAAGCAAGTAACAAAATATGATGTCCAGGCTCCACCATGTTGGAGTTCTTTGTAAGCATATTTCACACTATGGGTAGATAATCACTTCTTACTGTAACTGATGAAAAAAGGTGAACAGCATTTATTTCAATTAACTTGGACTCCTGTTACTGTGTTAAACAGTCTAACCCAGAGTTTCTGTCTAAAAACTGACGCTCCTAAATTTTGACTTTTTGCACTACTCCTAGTGAGCATTCTTTTAAAGGTGAACATTGCCTCCAGTCTTTCTGGGGATAGGTGACATCTCTTTTTGAAGGCTGTTACCAAGAAGCAGAGAGGAGGGGCAGGCACTGGGGAAGTTTCAGTGACGTTCTGGAAAGAGATGGAGCAAGTTTGTAACAGAACAAGGGTAGGAAGTGTGGCATGTGCTATCTATGATAATGAGCTCAGTTAGTCTCTCATTTAATGTCATTGTTTTCTTGGTCCTCAGATCAGGTCTGATAGGGATAAAAACCTTTCACTGCGGTACAGTGTCACTGGGCCTGGAGCTGACCAACCTCCGACTGGCATCTTCATTATCAACCCCATCTCAGGTCAGCTGTCAGTGACAAAGCCTCTGGATCGTGAGCTGATAGCCCGGTTTCATGTAAGATTGCAACCAGCTGATAAATCTATGTGTTCCTACTCTTCTAAATGTGTGTGGAATTTGTCGTTGCCTCCTATGAGTCTGAAAGCCTGGACACTGAGAGTTTCAACACCAGAAATGAAATTTGTAGCTTTTTGTCTTATTTTGATGATTCTAATGTCTTTATAAAATTTATTAGTGCTCTTGGTAAAAACAAAACAATGCCAAAAAAAAGGAAAATTGCTCCAAATCTCATTACTCTTTACATTTTATTACTTGCCTTCAGTTACATGGTTAAGAAAACCTATAAGAGCAAATTATGAATGGGGTCAAAACCATTGAACATAAAATACAGAGAGATCAAACCATTGTTCACGGATATATGGAAGTATAATCAAAGTGAATCCCATCTTCTTATATTCTGTTAAATGTTCTTCTGGATTTTTTTTCTCTTTTTATTACTCAGAACATTTTATCATTGAAAGATGTTAATGCATGGTTTGTTCTACATGTTCTTTTTTGTTTGTTTGTTTGCTTCTGAACCCTTTATATTTATGCTATAATGTAACATAGCTTTTAATATTGTAAAATTGATTTTTGAAAACATTTTATGAATCATACCTTCTGGTTTCCAGAGGTATTGATAAAGGCCTTCCCTCCTCCAAGATGCTTATCTCCCAATTTTTATCTCTTGGATTAACTTTTTTACATTTAAAATTTTAACCTCTGTGGATTTATTTGAATAAAAGGAGAGAGAGCTACAGGCCCACTTTTCTTTTCCTTTGTGGCTAGCCTGGTTTCCCAATACCATGTATTGAATTAATTCCCACAGTGGTTTAAAACCTTCCTCCCACGTAGGCATGTGCTTACAAAGTTTTTGTTTTGTTCACTTATGCAATTGTTGAACTCTTGGACTTGCTCAAAGCTTTAAAATTATAGGAATTTCTAAACTACAGTAGATTCCCCTAGATCTAAATAGACAAATAAGCATATGAGAAATTAAAAATGTTTTAGGATCGATATTAGTCTGTATTTTCTCTTCTCAAGACTTTGATTATTTTATCAGCCCATTCTTTTAAAACTCTTGAAGAACAGTTTATTCTAATGTTGTTTATATTGTTCTAAAACACAGAGAAAGAAATACAACTTCAAACTTTTCACAAAGACTGCATAGCATTCCCAGGGAATGTGGATTAAGATAGCACATAATAGAGCTGGGCTCTGTGGAGCATGCCTGTAATCCCAGGGGCTCAGGAGGATGAAGCAGGAGGATCCCAAGGTCAAAGCTAGCATCAGCAACTTAGCAAGGCCCTAAGGAACTTGGCGAGATCCTGTCTCAAAATGAAAAATAAAAAGAGCTGGGGAAATGGGGATGTGGGTCAGGGGTTAAGTGCCCCTGGATTCAGCCCCAGTACAAAAAAAAAAAAAAAAAAAAGATCACACATAATAAAAGACTGTGGACTAGTCCAATTTGTGATTATAAAGATTGATACAAAAAAACTTTCCAATCTTTTTCTCTATGAATTCTCACTTCCTGATCTTCTGTCATTAAAATTAAGAAAATATATACATCCAGATCCATTTTACAGTAAATTATTGTTCTTCCAGTGCTCGCTTCTTGCATATTAAAAGAGCAATACTCATAGCAAAATAGAGTTTATTATAGAATTATAAGTATTAGGAATGAGTAACTTAGTGAGGCCTTGTCTCACAATTAAAAAGGATGTGACTCAGTGTTTAAGCACCCCTGATTTCAATCCCTGGTACCAAAAAAAAAAAAAGGATCAGTATTAATATTTTACATAATTATAAATGTAATTAAAGTTCAGTATTAAAAATCTGTTAAGGGGAAAATAAGTCAAGGGAAAATTATTACCTATATAATATTAAAATTCAGTAATAAAATTTATGTTGTTTTCTGTGTTTAGTAACCTCTAAATAAAGAGAGGCTGTGTTGACGCTTCTTTAACTTAAAGAACATATCTGATGGAAGCCAACAGCCAGTATCAGACCAGCATTCCAGTTATAAAGTTCCATACCAGGAGGAGTAGTGCAAGCCTGTAATCCCAGCAGCTCGGGAGGCTAAAGCAGGAGGATTCAGAGTTCAAAGCCAGCCCCAGCAACAGCAGGGTACTAAGCAACTCAGTGAGACCCTGTCTCTAAATAAAATACAAATAAGGCTGGGGATGTGGCTCAGTACTCAAGTGCTCACCCACCCAAAAAAGGAATGGAAAGCCTCTCTTTGTGCAGAATTGATGGAAAGATTTTGAAGATATTCTGCCAAGAGTAGCTGAGTGATTATACTTGCTTTTAAGAAAAAGACAGAAATTTTTGAAAAATACCTATAAAACTATGAGCTAACCCTAAATACATATATTCACATATTTTAATATGTATGAGTTACTTTAAAACTGAAAAACAGTAAAAGCTTAGTATGAAAATTCCCTACGTATACTCACTTTCTATACTCCTGTTCCCTTGATCTTTACGAGCACTCTTGGGTGGTACCGTATCTATCCTTACCCTGATTCTTATCATATCTACTGGTTCAACAAAAGGATTTTGGAGCTGGCAGAACTGACTTTGGATCCAGATTCTGTCAACAGACAGAGGATTGTGACCGCCACAAGTTACCTAGCATTTCTGAAGCTCAGTTCCCCCAACTTCAAATGTTGACAGTTTCTGGCTCACTCTTTTACATATTGATTTAAATCATTTAAAATGGATTAGCACAATGTCTAACATAAGGTGAAGGATGGTTTTTTGCTGCTGTATCTACTGTAATTATATGGAGTCAGGTTGACTACAATTTTTTTTTGAAGAGAGAGAGAGAATTTTTTAATATTTATTTTTTAGTTTTTGGTGGACACAACATCTTTATTTTATTCTTTTATGTGGTGCTGAGGATCAGACCCAGCGCCCCGCACATGCAAGGCAAGTGCGCTACCGCTTGAGCCATATCCCCAGCCCCTGACTACAATTTTTTTTAAGAAAGAATAGCTTCTGTTTTTCCATTAGCTGTTTTCCAATAGCTTCTGTCAGTCCATTCTTGCTACGTTAGTCGCATTGTGATTGTGTAATATGTGTTCTCATGGACAAATATGTTAAGTACATTTGTTTTCAATTACTTTTGCAGTTGAGGGCACATGCAGTAGATATTAATGGCAATCAAGTGGAGAACCCCATTGACATTGTCATCAATGTTATTGACATGAATGATAACAGACCTGAGTTCTTGCACCAGGTGTGGAATGGGACCGTTCCTGAGGGATCAAAGCCTGGTAAGTTTGAAGATAAAAATTTGAAGATGGTTTCAGGAAATGCTATATAACCAGCACCGTCATATAAGCAAGAAAAGGAGAAATCACACGGCCCTTTTAGTGTCATTTTCTTTCATTCGTATGCTTTTAGGTAACACAGGAAAAAACTGTAGGATGAAAATGGAAAAAATATGCCTCTTACTGCCCACATGACAATTTTTTCTCTTTGGAAACAATATATACTACAGTATTGGATTCTGCTACTATATATATAGAATCTCTGGGAGCCTTTCATTATGCTACAGTTGATACAGTTAGAGCAACTTGAAAGTGAGCCCTGGAAGAAACTTTCTGCTTGTAAAGTGCAAATTCTACCCTAGGAAACAGTCACCAACATACCCAACCAGAAAGCCTCAGAACTGCTTGATATGTTTTTGGGACCAGGTGGTGAAGTAACACCCCCAGCAGGGCAGGGACATAGTGACAGCTGTGACTGCCCTCTAGCTACACTAGCTATTTATTTCCAGGGTTCCCTGATGTCCTCTGCAGACCTCTCTTTTCAACTAGCATAATAGAAAATGGCTGGCCTAGAAACAGCCCTTGCTGGAAGCCCTTTCACCATTGGAAAGTGGTATTTGACTAAGGTTTTAGATTCTTGTACTGAAAACAGTGAAGACTCAGTTACAGCAGAATAGCCAGGCCAGAAAGACCTATTCAGTCTGAAAAATGAGTGGACAAGATGGTCAGCTGGTATTATGAAGGTAAGTGTTGGGCCAGCCTTCCTGAGCCGTTTTGGTGTTTGAAGCGATTTAAATGGCTATATTTTTTATTTTGTAAAACTTCATTTAAAACTCTGTTCCATAATCAGTTGGTCATCCATACAGGTTTATAGCACTTTTTCATAGTCCAAATGCAATTCTCTGTGTCCTCAGAAAAGAAGTGGGATGGGGGGCACCTGGGGGAAGAAAGGGGCTGGACAGGAGAACCCATCATCTGTGGCTCCTTCTAAGTCACATAGTCTGAGTAACTTTCTTTGGTGTTTTCAAATACAGAATAATTGAAGCTTGTTAAACACATCCTTACTCAAACATGTCTTATACACATATACCAAAAATAGATAAACCTTGGGCTTTTTTGGCTGCAGAAATTTTGTTCTTAAAAATCATTTATTTTCTTTTTTTCTTGTAATACTTCAAACTTGATAAAATATACTGCCTCACCTAGATTACTAAAAATAAGCCATTGGAACTGCATTTATTATGCATTTGACAATGAATTTCCACTTAAGCCTTCCATAAATAAAAGACTAGGTAGTCACTGCAAGCAAAGACATTTCATGAGTGTGTTTCCTGTGGTCTCTCTGCCGTTTGAAAACATCCTACTAGGCCAGGTTTGATACTGTGATGACTCTTGAGTCAAACTGTGTTTTTAATCAGTATTTGGGCTCAAGGTTATGAAACATACTGTTGTGAATTTTTTTAACCATTCCTTCGCTCATTCATTCAACACATGTTTTTAAAGTACGTGCTAT
Source organism: Marmota marmota marmota (assembly GCF_001458135.2). NCBI lineage: Eukaryota > Metazoa > Chordata > Mammalia > Rodentia > Sciuridae > Marmota > Marmota marmota. Next base: position 36,878,205 of record NW_025999990.1, read on the forward strand.
GTGCCAGGCCCTGTTCTGGCTCTGTGAATACCATGGTGATAAGAAAGTTCCTTTAAGCAAGTAGGAGCTTAAAGCCCAATAAGGGAGCAAAATTTAGAGAAGGCAACAGGCAAAAGTGCTATTAAGTTTTGAGGGGAAAAAAAATTAAGTTTAAAGAGATGGTACATAATCAAAAAGGGTATCTTGTTTAGAGACAAGCTCAGAAAAGAGATTGAAATACTGTGACTAAGGCATGGTTAATTCTGGGTGAATATATACCACATGGTCAGGAGAATAAGGGTAGAATTTTCTCTATTTCTAAAGTAGAACCAAGCTTAGAGTACCCAAGAAGACAGGTTAGAGAGAAATAGAAATCTCATGATTCAGTTCTTCCAAAGATCCCACAGAATAAGCCATTCTAAAAATTAAGTACTTTCCCCTTGACTTCTAAATTATAATTTGTGTAGCTAATTTGATCCTAATGCTTTATAGATGTATGTTTCAAAATATCCAATATATCAATGTCCTCAAGTTGGTTACAGTGTTCTTTTAATCTACAAAGGAATAGTGAACCACAAGGCCAGATCTCTATTCAATGTACCAAAACAGTAATGCATGAGATGACTCCTTATGAAATGAGTAAATGGAGTGTGCCTCGTTATGCGTACAGCTTACTTTCAGAAAGTGACGTAGGCATTGGGGGAATCACACTCAGTGTGCCATTTGAAATGTTATTGCATAACAAGAAAATGCAACAGAGGGAAGGAATCAGCAGTCATAAAATAAATCTCTGATACCCTCTGTATTATTTATGGTTTATGTTTTATATAAATTAAGGCCTTCAAATAAATCATTTCAGAATCATAGGGTAAATTTATCTTCTAAGTTATGGAAACATTGAGTCTTTATAAATATGTGTATTTTTATACTTTTTTTTCCATCTACTAGAACACGTAGTTGTTTTAACCAACTAAATTATTAAAAATGACTGTTTGAAAAAGGAAAAGATCAGATATATCAGCCTGATAAACTTATCCTTCTTTTCTGGGACCAAAATGAAGGATAACTCTTCATTTTTCTTGTCCACTGTCTCTAGGAACGTATGTGATGACCGTAACTGCTATTGATGCTGATGATCCAAATGCTCTAAATGGGATGTTGAGGTACAGAATTCTGTCCCAGGCTCCCAGCACCCCTTCACCCAACATGTTCACAATCAACAATGAGACTGGCGATATCATCACTGTGGCAGCTGGACTTGATCGAGAAGTAAGCCAAACAAAATTTGATTTGTTTTTAAAGATGAACAGTGTCACATATAGTTTATCTCCAGGTAATAATATATTCACGTGCTAATTTCCATTAATATATTTGCTGTGCAGGTTTATAACTGAACTTCATATTGGTTAAATGATATGATAAATCATTGCCAGCCTGCACAATGTCTAATGTGATAATTAAGTTATGCCAATACTCTCTACTACCAAATTTTTAAAATTCTTGGGCATTTCATCAGGTTTTTTGTTTTGGTTTTTTTTTTTGGGGGGAAAGGGGGGTACTAGGGACTGAACCCAGGGGTGATTAACCCTTAGCCACATCTCTAGCCCTTTTATTTTGTATTTTGAGACAGGGTGTCTTCTTAAGTTACCTAGGCCTTCACTAAGTTTCTGACGCTGCCTCAGCCTCCCAAACTGCTGGGATTACAAGAGCGGCACTTGTGCCATCTCTCTGGGCTCTTCAATTATATTGTCAAAGGCTTTTGTGGGAAACTAAATTAAATATCATTGCCAAATAATGTATGCATAAATTTAAATAATTTTTAACATATTTTTAAGAGCTGCAAATATCATGTATGTGATTAGATTTTTGGTATCCTTATGGATAGCCTTATTTAGTACAAATTGATTCTCTCTTTTATTGGCACTTGCCCCTTAACCCTAAGGTTAATTTATTTACCAGGTTTGAGTACTAGTAACTGCATTAATTCTACTAACATTTAAAGACATAAGTTCAGAGAAGCATACTTCTGGCATATTTTGTTGAAAAGACATACACTGATGAAGGCATTGAAATACCATGACGTATCACAATCTGAGGCAAATAGTGATTGGGTAGGTTTCCATGGGAGCCGTCTCAGGGTGGCAGCCTGAACCTACTGTGTTCTTATGCACCTCTGTGTTTTTCTTCATGTAATTTCTTATGCCAGGAAGTTTTTCCTTTGCCCCCGTCTTGGACCTTCCAATTCCCCACATTCTGATTCCTGTTCTGCTTGTACACTTTACTGAAAAGTCTAGCTCTAATGAAACTTTTATGTCCTTTTTCTCTTCTGTCCTGACCATTTTCTTACTGATTCTCAAGGTCATTATTTCAACCATCCATAATCATCGTGTGAGTGAATTATCAAAGTACCAACTCATAGAGATTTGTGTTTCCTACATTTCTGGCTGAGCCAGCTTTTACTGTAATGGGACATCTGATTACATATGTCAAAAGGAAACATTATACCCACCACAATAAATATTATTGACAGGGATTTTAGAAGTTGGGTTTTTTTGATGCTTTATTTGCTATAGGAGCATTCACTTGAATTGGATCGAAGAAAACACTGCTGTTGCAATTAATTATATACACAAGATAGTGCTAGAAGCACTATAATAAAGTAATATGAGCCAATCAAGATTACTTTATTCACAACTCAGCTGCAAGCTTTACTTAGGAGTTAGGGATATGCCTGTGACATTGTACCTATTAACTTCTGGCTGCCAGTGGACCCTTTTTCTAGGAATGTTTTGCATCAGAGATGATTGAAATGAATTTGGATTTGCAGTAGTACTTTTAGTTCAGTGATATTCGGAACATGTATGTCTTTTCACTTCTTCCATTACTGTATGAAATACTATTCTTATATGCCAATAAACTCAGCATGGGTGCCATATTTTATATGAGATTACGGGGTATTTTTCAATATTCTCTCTTGAATGCCAGGTTGCTCACATAGCAAGTCGATTTAGCTCTGTTCACAATCCTAATATTTCTCTTTCATTCACACTGTCATTATAAGATTCAGAAATGGGGAATCATCGTGTTTTCATCTGTAATATTCCTATCACACTTAGCCTGGCTGTTTTATGGCAAGAGAGAGGCATGGAGAACTAAAGATAGTTTTTCTATAGTAGAGCAACCACGTTTAAAAATCAAAGAGACTGTATTTAGTTTAGAGGTTGGAAGCTTGAAGTTAGGCCATAATCGTGGGTAAGTCCATCTTCCAGTGGCCAGAGAGAGGCCATTCGCTGTCCTTTGGAGACACTAATGCAGAAATGAATTCCAGCCTACAGAATCGAGGATTAGATACAATATGCAAAATTGTCTCTTGACAGTGAAATTATTAAACACAACAGTGAGTTACTAGAGAAAATTATAGAAAAACCTTCCTTTTCGAAAAGTCACTTAACATAGAAAAAGCATCTATCTTCGATGGTTTATGGTAATTTCTGCCTGAAGCCGGGGATAAATTACTTTGACTTTTTGAGGCCTCGCACAGGCTTGAAATTCTTTTATGTCTATTAGAATTCACAGTTTCCTTTTTGTCAAATCATGTTAGTTGTCATTCTCCCAGGGTATATGACACCTTTAAGGGATGGAAGGCCCTAATCATTGAAATGCTTACTGAGATACAGCCTTTGATTTTTCTTTAATCTGTTGAGTTTGAAAAAGAAAGACAGAAAGAAAGAAAGAAATCATCTGTTCCTTAGCGTCTCCAAACCTAAAGCTGCACCACCACGTTATCCAGTCTTCAGCTTTTTATCTCTATCGGACAGATTACTAGTGGAGGCTTTTCCTGGCATTTTCTTCCTTTCCCCAGCCTTGTGTCTTTATTCCTTGTCGCCTGCCCTTTTTGCACAGACAGCCCATGACTGACTGCTTTACCGCGATTGAATTCTGGCTCAGCCTGTTCCAGCCTATTTGACCTTCATTAGCCTCTAACCTCAGCGTCTGCATCTGTAAATGGAGATCACAACACGAGGTGTATCATGGGGTGGCTCTGAAGCTTGTGCAACATGATTCAGGAAGCATTCAGCAGTGCCCAGTAAATCTTAGTGACATTTTCCCCATTGCCATCCATGAGGACAGAATATTTCTCATGGCAAAGAAGGAACGATACTTCCTGTTTTCCAAGCCTATTAATTTTTTAACTGTGCCCTCAATTCCTTGTTCTGCCCTGAAGGCACTGTTTTCTGTGGTATATCCAGTCCTCCTCCCTTCCCTATAGGTTCCTCCATAACGGACAACTGTCCTAAATCTCCACAGTACAGTGGCTCTCCACACCCTGTGATATCAAATTGGAACTCTTTAGTATGGTATTCTAAGCCCTCTAGAGCCCTGGCCTCTGTGCCTTCTTCAGCCGCCCCCTGCCAAGATTCTTTGCCTCTTGTTTTTGAACAAGTGATGCCCCACCACTCCTATAACCATATGCTCTTGTAGCAGTGAAGTTTTATATTCTATTGCTGTTTCTTCTGCCTCAATATTTCTTTCTCATTTCCATGTGCCAAGCTGATCCTCGCCCTTAGAGAGCCAATCTTCAACACCTTCTCTGGGCAACCACAGTGCCTACTCTCTGATGCAGAGACTATATCATATAGAAAGTATATCTGGATTCTTGTTCTTAGTATTCAGCAGAGCAGGTGTTCTTCTTCCTTTTACCGTGAACAGGAACCCTGAAGAAATCTTGAAGTTATGAGACATCCTTCAGTTCAATACCAGACTTCTCAAAAGGGCAGCACCTACTCACTGTTCGACTCCTACGTCCTTCCTCATCTGCTTAGAATCTGGCCTTCTGCCTTCTTCCCTTACTCAAGATGTGCTTCTTGTTCTTTGTCTTTTTTTTTTTTTTTTTTTTGAGATGGGTCTCACTCTGTGTGCTCTGGCTGGTCTCAAACTCATGAGGTTGGGTGGTTCTCCTGCCTTAGCTTCCTGAATACAGGCTTAACAGGCACTGTTACATCCAGCTTGCAGATTATGTATTCTGACTTTCTTGGAGGGCACTTACATATTGGAGCAATTAATGGTACACTCTCAACTCAGAAAGACCGGTTTTTAAGTCTTATTTTTGCCACTTAAGGCTGGAAATCTATGGCAAGGTTTCTTCCCTTTCTAAGACTCAGTTGCTCATTTGCAAAATGAGGATGAAAACTCTACCTTGTAGGAATGTGGTGAGGACAAATGAAGTTATTTAGTGCTTAGCATTGCACCCGACATGAATGCTCAATCTCAACTAAAGTCCTTGTTTTCTATTATCAAGGTCCTTAGATCAGTGTCCACATACAGTAAGCATGAAAAAAAAATTAGAGCACAAATTTTCAAAATAGATGGCCCCTTTTCACAAAGGAGCTAACTGGGAGTTAACAGTTAATAATTTCTATGTGGGTCACAATCCTAAATTTTGGTGACATTATTATTTAACCTGGCTTCATCCATCCAAAAGCAAGTCTACCTTCTTAAGTGTCTGATTCATGATGAATTCTTTATTTCATGTAACTAGTGTTTTCTCCTTGTCTTCTGAGGTTGTGGTCTAATTGCCTTTACCATATTCAGCTACTAACTAATCCCAATCTGTTCAGTCATCATGCTCTTCTCAGTTTCACCCTATACATCTCTTGTATTCCTTCCTTCCTTCAAGCTTTGAGGACTGGTTGGGACACTCCGATTAAAAATTCTTAAGAAGGAGCTGGGGTTATGGCTGAGTGACAGAATGCCTGCCTCACATGTGTGAGGCACTGGCTTCAATCCTCAGCACCACATAAAAGATAGATAGATAGATAGATAGATAGATAAATAAATATAAAGATGTTGTGTCCAACTACAACTAAAAAAGTATTTTTAAAAATTTTTAAGAAATTTACATCAATGGGGACCTGAAGAGCTAGGAAACTGAGGAGGTAAAGGTGCTTATTTTTCATTTTATACCTGTTTATTCTTTTTAAATATTATACCATATGTATATGCCACCTGTTCTAAAAAATAAAGTGAGTTTTTAAACTGAGCCATTAAAAAATAATAAAAAATAAAGACTCCCTGCATCACTTCTTCCTACCCTGAGTACAATTGCATGGTGTATTTGGTGCTGTGATTCATTCCAATTGCTGTCACTTCATAACACCAAGACCATAATCTGATTTTATTTACTATTTTATCCAAGTAAATACAGCATTGCCTGCCATATAATAGAAGTTTAGCAAATGTTTGTCAAGGGAATAACTGAATGTCTTTAACCTCCTCTTCCGCTGATTTCAATCCAGATAAGTGTTTTTAAAATGTACTCCACACGTATAATGATTTTGGTTGGTACAAGCAGAGGACCCTGTAGGAAGCAAAGCCCCCAAGCCTTTTAGATGCTACTCCATCAAGTACAGACACCAGAATCCAAACATCCAAAAATTTATTATGTTTATTCTTTACAGTTATATTTATGGCATGTGAAAGCAGTTTTTCATGCATGGTACTGCTATAATAAATAAATTAAGTTTTGAAAAAAGAATGATAAATAGGAAATGACTCATGGTATAGAATTATGAGGATATGGGAGAATTGGGAAATGATGGATGCATCACTGTGGTTTGAGAAATAGCTAGTTTGTGCTCTCAGTATGTTTTAATAAATAATTATAGCTACCCATGTAAATAAGAATTTGGTTTTACCCTAACCTGGAGTGAGTTTTCTAAGGTAATACAATGCTGAAGGTTTCTTCTCCATTCATTCATCCACCCACAAAGTCAAAAGCATCCATGCATGGCTTGCTTGCTGTCTGTAAGACACTGTGCTACAGACTGATGAGACAAACAGAGCCCTGGGGATGGGAGGGTATGAGTGTGTGCTCACAATACACACAAGCATGGTGGGGCAAGAACAGCATGCAATATGATAATGGCCATATAAACTAGAAAGCGTGATAGAGATGCATTGTGGGATCACAATCTTGAGGACTGGAGAGCTCTGCCTCAAGGATTTTCAGAAGTCACTAACAAGATGACTTTGAAGCTGCTTGTTTGGCAGGCTCAGAATGAGGGAAGGATATTCTGGCCAGAGTTTCTCAACCAGAGAACTGTTGACATTTTTGGATACATAATTCTTTGTTGTGGGGACATGTCCTGTTGCATGTTCTGCAGAATTTCTGGCCTTAATATATTAGATGTCAGAAATACTCCCTAGTTGTGACAACAAAAATGTCCCCTAGCAGAACACAATCACTGTGGTTGAGAACCACTGGTCTAGGCAGGAGAATTGCCAAGTGCCATAGCATGGGGTCATGACAGTGCATTTGAAGATAAATATAAAAAGCTTAAAGTGTGAGATGAATGAATGACAGAGGATAGCTTTGGTAACATGGGTGAGTCACAGAGAGGGAAGGATTGATAACAACCTGATGAGTTGAGACTTTATCATATCTCAAAAAGGAACAGAGAAAAAGTTTTGAAGCAGAATTCTCTATGTCCATTGTAATACTGTGAAGGTGAGAAGTCAATTTGTGAGGGAATCTAAACGTTAGCCATTCAGAACCACATGCCCAGTGACTGATTTAGGCAAGAAGCTCTGAATGGTTTTGTTGCTTAAAAAATAGATTATCAAAACTTCCTTACTAAATATAAGACCATTTTTACAGTTAGGCATTTAGAAATAACAATGTTCTCTTAAAACTTAAAAGATTTCAAGACGAGCTTGAAGCAATAGGGAATTTCAAGAATCAGTTACTGATCCCAATTATTTCAGCCTATGCAAAATTGTCTGTATTATGCCCATATAATTTTAAAGATATTCATGAAATAGGAAAGTGCTCAATCTCCATATCTTAACTATGGGGAGGGTTTTTTTATCTTCTAAAAAAAATAAACTCCATTTTTTTCTTTTTAATTGTTTTTTGAAAATGTTCATCTGTTTCTACAAACTAACAGCTATCAAAAATTGGCATTTCAAAAGTCACAACAAATTTTTGTTTTCGTAACTTTCAGTGGGGACACTGAACTGAATGCCCTGCAAAAAAAATTTCTCTTAGTAACCATGAGAGCATTGAACTAAAGCAACACTAAGGACTGAGAAAGGAAACCATTGAGAGACACTGTACCCTATTTATGCATCCTTGTGAAGTGTTGTGGGTTCAGAAAAATTTAAATGGTTCAACCAGCACTATTCGTTTGTGGGTTTTTTAATTAATTCAGTAAAATGTGGTATTTTGTCTTTTAAAAGAAAAAAAACAACTAAAATAAAAACTGGTAGAGGCTGGCATTTGGGTAGGCAGAGACTTAAAATCTAATGTGTGGCTGTCCCTCCTACTCCTTTCTTTTCCTTGCCCTTCCCTCGAACAACTAAATCAAAAGCTACAATTTGTGTCTGTTCCATCCAAGCTCCAGAAATCCCTTAAGAATGGCCATTCATAACGGGAGCTATATTTAGAATCAGGGGAAACCGCACTTTGCAGTGACCGTTGTTTTCTTTTGTTTTTGGTTTTGTTTCGTATGAAGAAGTGACTCTGGTTTGGAATGTTTTTAACATTTATGAAAATGATCTATATATTTTTATCTGTGCCAACTTCTACAGAGATTCCAAATTATTTTAGATACTGTTTTTTTGGCTAGGTTTTCCTAATATAAAACTTTGTCAGCCAGTAGTTGTAGGCTTCTCAGACAATCACAAGACTTGCTCTTAGATACATTACAGCTTGATTTGGCTCCTTTCTAAAATAGTCAGTCTGGAATTTGAAAGAACTGAATGCCTGTCAGATAATAGTCATCTTCATGGAAATGTATCCATATCTATACCCATTATAACTGTGTGCTCAAAACAGTGGACACAAGGAGTATCACATGTCCAAATACCCATCCATTGAATATGCAATTATTAAATTCCTACTATGTTCCAGGGCTAACTATGTAAATATAAACCTTTTAACTAGACTTATGTATATATATGTGTGTGTGTGTGTGTGTGTGTGTGTGTGTGTGTGTGTGTGTGGTACTGGGGAATCCAACCAAGCTCCATCCTTAGCCCTTTTTATTTTTTTATTTTGAGACCAGATCTTACTCAATTGTCCTGACTGACCTTGAACTTGTGATCCTCCTGCCTCAACCTCCCTAGACAATGGGATTACAATCATGCACCACCACTGTGCCCAGTTTGAATTAGCTTTTGATTGTAAGAATATATCTCCCCTGGGGCTGGGGTTGTAGCTCAGTGGTAGCATGTGTGAGGCACTGGGTTCAGTCTCAGCACCACATATAAATGCATAAATAAATTAATTAAATAAAGATCTGCTGACAGCTAGAAAAAAAGAATATATTTCTCCTATGTAGTTTTGAATAGTAAGCATTAGTGAGGATTAGAGGGAAATATCCTATCAACCCTCTTATAACAGAAGTTGCATATATATAAAAATATGTAAAAGGAAAGCCTGCATATATTGTAAATTATGTATGCTTTCTTCCCCCTCTCTTGAGCTTCTGCAGTGTCCTAAACTGGGTAGAAATTTAACACATGAGAAAGTAAATACAAACCAAAAGACTGGAATGCTTGATCACAGACTAGTGAAGAAAAGGGAAAGGTTGTACCAGATGGAGGTTTTAGCTTAGCTGTGAATTTCACACATCTGCAGCGCATTCCTCACTGTGAGGAGATGTGCATATACACAGTTAAATCTCTTTAGACAAAGACCAGACCTGTGCTTTGTAAGTTAAAGTACACTGCACTTGGGAAATTTCAAGCAATGCTCATCAGAATGAATGATGCTGTGCTTTCCGTGTGTAATAAAGAGCCATTCACAGAACAACTGTTATGTCTTCTTGAGGAATTAGTTTCATTTAGGTTGTTATCTTTATGTCTTTTTAGAAAGTGCAACAGTATACGTTAATAATTCAAGCTACAGACATGGAAGGCAATCCCACATACGGTCTTTCAAACACAGCCACGGCTGTCATCACAGTGACAGATGTCAATGACAATCCTCCAGAGTTTACTGCCATGACAGTAAGTATGGCCTGTCGCTCAAGGAACTTCAGGTCTGTGGTCCATTATGGAGAAGTTTTGTCATGAATAATAAATGTGTTAAATAGAAGTGGAACTTGCTTAACTTGAGAGTAGAATGGCCAGTGGCTCGGGGGCTTCTGTCCCCAGGGCTTTAACTCAGGCATCTCAGTAGTTTTCTTCCTCATCTTCAAGATCATTGTTAAAAATGTTAAAATATCCTGCCTGGAACAAACATTCTGAAAAGACTGGGTGCTGTTATAACAAAATACTTACAAACATTTTCAGGTGTGTGAACTACATGACTGATTGATGCTCCTGCTTGAGTATGTAATTATCTATATCAAAGTAAAATCATTTCCGTAGACAAATCCTTTCCCCTAACCCCACATTAATCACCCAGATACTCATAAGTGGTTGCTAATTTTAATAGGTAATGGAACTGCAACATCATTTGCAAAATAAAAATGGGGACTAAAATGTGTTATAGTATTTTTAAAGTCAAGCATAAATCCTATGATTACCTGCATTACCAATCTCCCCATTTAGTGTAGATAATTAAGATTTAATGGAGCAGTTAAATCTGGGTGGTGTGTTTGTCAAGACAACTTGTCCTCCAGTGGTCTACGTCACTCCTCTGACTGACATCTGTCTTTCTTGTAGTTCTATGGTGAAGTACCTGAAAACAGGGTGGATGTCATTGTAGCTAATTTAACTGTGACTGATAAGGATCAGCCCCATACACCAGCCTGGAACGCAGTGTACAGAATCAGTGGTGGAGATCCTACAGGAAGGTTTGCCATTCAGACCGACCCTAACAGCAACGACGGGTTAGTCACCGTGGTAAAAGTAAGTGTTCCTCAGGGCATTGATCTCTGACAGCCTCTTGGCAGTGAGCAGTAGATTTGCCCCTACTGTATCATTTTGCTATTAAATCTTAGGGTCTTCTTTTCCCCCAAACATCTCTAAATCTGGAATTCATATTTATGTGGTAGGTTATGTGTTATGGTTTAATTTATGCTGAGGTTGAGGCCAGCAAAGGTATTCCCCATTATCATTGGACTTAGATTTTTTTTAAATCATAAAGTCAGTTTAGACAGACTTACCAATCTGAAGAGACTGACCTCAACAACACTGATTATCAATGTAATTGATGTACTAGTTCTGATCCTCAGTTGATACCTGTGAAGAATGAGGCACCACACCTATGTTCCTCGTGGTTACAGCTGTTGAAAATATTGGGAGGTAGGGAGTGAACCAGAAAATATCACAGAAGTAACATGGAATGAGCAGGCAAGAAAAGAGCCTATGTTTTAAAAAGATCTTGTGTTTACATTGCTATTTTAAATAATTTTTTTTCAAAACTTCAAGAAACTGATTCTTCTATTTTTAATTGACAAAAGAAAGAAAAAGAGAGGACTCCAAACAAAACAATTTGGTGCCAAATGCAGAGGGAATGTTCTTCAGGTATAATAATGCATAGCTGTAATGTATAATAAGTTGGTTCCGCTGATCATCCCTACCCAGTGAAAAAATATATTACTCTGCCTCTCACCTAAACACTCTTAGTTTGTAAGTACACCCAGGTGGTGGCTTCACAGGGCAATGTGCATCACAGTGCCAGTTGCCAACAACCATGTACTGTATGTGCGTGAGTCGACTGAGATGTGGTTTTGAAACTTAGTGATCAAGAGCACCACTCCCAGAACCCAGTTGTCTGTGTTCAAATTACAGCTCTGCTCTTGACACTTGTGTGACCATGACTGGTTATTTAACCTCTGTTAACCTCAAATTCCTCATGCAGAAAGTAGGGGCTGTGATGACAGCACCTAAGTCATGGCACTTTTGTGAGGGATGAATGAGTTTTGTATGCTTTGAAGAACTCAGAACTGTGCCAATGCCAGGAAGCACAAATAAATGTCACGACAGGACAGTGGAGTGGTTCATGCGATCCCTCAAGATACTACAATCTTCTTTTCTGGCTTCTTCTCTGTCTTGTTGGAAACACTTGAGGAAAGGAAAGTTGAGCTGGGGACTTGGGAGTGAGAGAAGAAAACTGTGTTTCAAGACGTGAGGAAGTGATCTAGGTTAAGAAACTGGTACAGTTGATGCTAATGATGTAGCTTTTTCGTGACCTGCAGCTCTTGATCATTCTTGGGCTACCATCAATTTTCGAGATTCTCTGTGCCCTTTCTTTCCCTGTTATTACCACACAGTTCTGCCTGTTTGCACCTTCACTAAAAAGTGATCAAGGGAAATTAAGGGAAAGTTCCATTTGGTCACTTGATTCCCATAACATTCTTGTGACAGCAGGATTTAATGGGACTTTGTTTTTTTGTATTTTGTGTGTGTGTGTGTGTGTGTGTTTTTACTTGTTAGTTATACATGACAGTAGAATGTATTTTGACATATTATACATATAAAGAGTATAACTGCCCATTCTTCTGGTTGTACCTGATATGGAATTCAATGGGACTTTGGAAGTAAATATTTACAAGAAGGGTTATTTGTGCATTGCATTAATCTTGAGTGTTGTCCTTAGATTTGTGATTTTTACAGACCAGTAAAACACTCAGAATTATTTTAGTTTGCTAAAGAAGGAAAAAAAGCCTTCCACCAAAAATCACTTTTATTTTAAAAGGAAGTGTGTGTGTCTGTACACATTGGTATTTCAAATTGTACTTCAAATTATGAAATATACTTAAACTATTCATAAATTTCAGCTTTATGAAAAAAGATCAGATTTCCTGGGGTTTTTGTTTGTTTGTTTTTTAGTGTATCACAGACTGGGGGAAGCTTCCCTGGATGAGGACTGATCCTATACCAGTGCCTGAGACCCTATGCTCTTATCTGACTTCATATTAGTTGGTATTTTTGATCCACAATGCTATTTTTAAAAATAATCACTGTTTAGATATACCTAAATAAATAAATCCATGCAGCAGTAATTCACATTATTTGGTGAACGTAAATCTTTGAAGTACCCAAGATTTATAAGTAGCTTAAACTTGCATAAGTATTTCAGTCATTGACCAGGATAAGGCATATTTTCCAGAAAGTTGAGAGGAACTTCACTGTGCAGTGAATTAAAAAAAAAAAAATCAAGTTTGAGAAATGGAATTAATAGAATGAAGCGCAGCATGTAAATATTCTTAGTTCTGAAAAATATGATTTTCTTTTTATCTTTTCTTTTTCCAGCCAATCGACTTTGAAACAAATAGGATGTTTGTCCTTACTGTTGCTGCAGAAAATCAAGTGCCATTAGCCAAAGGAATCCAGCACCCACCTCAGTCCACTGCAACTGTGTCTGTCACAGTTATCGATGTCAATGAAAACCCTTATTTTGCCCCCAATCCCAAGATCATTCGCCAAGAAGAAGGTCTTCACGCAGGTACCATGTTGACAACATTCACTGCTCAGGACCCAGATCGATATATGCAGCAGAATATTAGGTATGAAATGCTGCTTATGGTATTTTTATAATTTACATTCCATTCTGTGTCATGCATAAAATTTATTTAATTTACCATTTGTGTATCAATTAAAGAAAAAAATTTCCTTTGTTTATTTTTACCCCTTTCCTTTTTTAAGAGAAGGTAATTATTTAGCCTGTGCTTTTAAATTGAACACCTCAAAAAGTTGTACAGTCAGTAAAATAGAGAACTTTCAGAAGCTTATGACATTTATCTCTCCTTCATGTCGGGAAGAAAATGAAACTTAGGCCCAAACCAAAATCTAGGAGCTAATTATTTTTATTCCTTACCTGTGCAGTGAACTTATAAAATGTATCTGTGAAGATTTCCAACCTCAGCAAAATCTAATTTGTCCTTCCTGATAAATGAATAGATGACGGGCAAAGCCCACCCCATGAATCGGTTATCTGTAGCTCATGATGGTAATTCTTAAAATGAGCTGGCAATTTATTATTTAACTTTCTTCCAAACTGAAGTTAACAGATAACTGCATTTATCCTCTATTTCTTCATACATTGACACCAACATACTTAAATAGTTAATTAATATTTGTATTGAAATCCTACAATTTTTACTTCTCAAAGTATACAACATTCTTCCAAACTGTACATTGGTTATCTGACCTTGAAATGTTCACCTCCTACTTCCAGTAAAAATAGAATTTAAGCTGATCGCTCTACTCATACAGACTGGAGCTTGTGGGTCTTGTTTGAAAGGATATAGCTCAGAAGCTTGGCCCAGAGTGGGAGAGCCTAGTAGGAATGGAATTATAAGAGATCTCTTCAGTGAGATTCATCTCTGCCATGATAAGGTGGTGAAACCAATTAGGAGTGATCTGTGATATCAAATTCAATTTCTTTTATAAATTTCTCTTAAAGTCCTATATATTAGATCTACTGCTTATTTGGAAAGTATATTTGAGCCGTTTATCTGCACATTTGATATCTGTTGAAGTAGACAAGAACCTCCATTGAAATATGTCCAAACTACCTTAATGCACACTAGGGAGATTATGCTCTTTGTCTTGTACCTCAAATATCTGTGGAATGTTTCCTGCATGACTGACCAAACACAACCTTTATGTACCTCCCAAAATCACTGCCACAGAAATATTTTCCATGTGAAAGCTCTGTTTCTAACCATCATCTACAAAAATGCAAGTTAATGAGCTGGTTTTATTTTTGCAATTAAACCTGTAAAATATGTGTTATCTTTTAAGCTTCACATCAAAAAAAAAAAATTAAACTTACTGCACTTTCATTTTGTAGATACACAAAATTATCTGATCCTGCCAATTGGCTAAAAATAGATCCTGTGAATGGCCAAATCACTACAATTGCTGTTTTGGACAGAGAATCGCCAAATGTGAAAAACAATATATATAATGCTACTTTCCTTGCTTCTGACAATGGTATGTAATTAAATATATTTGTGGTATTATCCTGTACATTGGTTAAAGAGAGTAGAGCCTCATCATACATGCACAGAAACCAAGATTTTCTATAATACCATATTGACAAGAAAATGGACCTTTGTTGCTCTTAGGCCCCAATTAAAAAAAAAAAAATTCATTTCCTGTGGCCTTCTTGTGCCTAATGAATGTTCTCTGGCCACACACCTTCCAGGGTAGCCTGGTATACTGATTATGAACATTCCTTATTCTGTCCTGCCACACTTTGATACCTTATTTACTACAGCTCCAGTTAACCATCAGTGTCCCCAGAGTCTGTGTTTTTGTGGTGGTTTTTGTTGTTATTTTAGGTACTGAGGATAGAACTCAGGGGCACTCGACCACTGAGCCACATCCCCAGCCCTATTTATATTTTATTTGGAGAGAAGTTCTCACTGAATTGCTTAGCACTCACTTTTTTGCTAAGGCTGGCTTTGAACTTTGAACTTTGAACTGCTTCATCCTCCCAAGCCACTGGGATTTCAGGAGTGCACCACCACACCGGACAGTCTCTGTGTTTTTTGAGTTGGTCTTTTTATATTTCTTGTAGTCAGTCTGTTTACTGCCATTAGTATATGTGTCTGTAGCAATTGTCCTATTTTTGACTCTCCCACATTGTGTGCCATGCATCAGGAAGCTCTTAATTTAGGGTGTAAATTGAGAGAAGTGAGACTGTGAGCATTTAGGGTGTTGGATTTTAGAAGAGATACTCTGACACCTTTCGTATTTTCTTTTGCGGATCTCTGCTGGGTCTGAGTGGGTTGAGATATATAGGTAATCCACCTTTTTTAGATATCTAATATAAAAGGAACGTATGAAACTTGATGATGAACTTTCCTGTTTTGTTAGCATTCGGTTTAACATGTGCTTGAGAATGGAAGCTCTGGAGTTCTGCCTGATCCCCAGGGCCTATCTCCACCTCTCCGACTGTCTTAGCATATGATTGGTGATGGGGTTTAATCTCTTTCCTTTTTTTTCTGATGTTTTTGTTGGTAAATACACATAATGGTATTCACTATTATGTGTATTGTTTTGAGGGAAATAGAATGACTTCTACATAGAAAATTGTACCTGGCACAAACTAACCACTTCAATAAACATTTCTTCTATTTTTGAGTAGTTTCAAAACTGAATCACAACCATGTTTTAAAATATTTTAGTGTTATTCTGTAATGGGAATGTTTAATAAAAATAACCTTTAAATTGGCGGGCAGGATGTGCCGTTTGAAAAACATTGCCTGTCAACACTTTTGATAAAACCTATCTCAATGAACGTTTCCAAATCCTGTATAATAAGATTCAATGAGATTGCGATCTGAAGTAAATCCATGTGGCGACAGAGCTAAAACACTATTTCTTATCCTTTCTAATGAGACATGACTGTTCAAATGTTGAGAGTTGGACCTCTGTAGAAACAGCCTCTGCCAGTGTACCTCAGAGCATTGCTTTGGAGGTTTTTTTCCTTTGGAGCATTATATTTATACATTTGAGTTCATGTTGACAAAATCATACCCATGGAAATTATTCCATTTTTGTTCCCATCCTCTCCAACTTCCCTCTTTCCTTTCTTTCCCCCTATTCTCCTTCTTTCTTTCACTTGCTTATTTATTTACTTTTGGTGGGTGCTTTCTACATAAAGGTGGAATTCCTCTGGTATAGTTATATATATGCACATGGTGTGATTTTTGTTAAATCATTCCACATCTCTTCCCTTTTCCCATTCCTCCTCCTTCTATCTCGATCTCTTCCTTCTACTCTACTGACATTCCTTATATCTTTATGATATCTGATCCAGCACCACCTTTCCCCCTTATTTTGCTCTAGTTCCTGCATACAAACATTTAACTCTTTGATTTTTCTGAGCACTAGTGTGTTTTATGTTTCCTTGTTGCATGGAACTAGTAGCTGTCCTCTACATTAGAACTTAAAATAATGTATCTTAAACCATAATGTCGTGATATAAAGATTTACATATATAAAGTGACATGTATGTTGGTTGTAAGTGCCTGCCAGGTTTTTCATTCACCCAGGTGATTTTTTGTTCTAATTGGAAGGTTATTTGATATGAGAGACAAGTGAGCTGTTCAGTCTATGTAGCTGGGACACTTTGCATGTGCATTTCAATTTAAATCACAAAGCTGGATATAGAGCCTCAGTTCTGCTCCATAATGATTGGGCGAGTTCTTATATTCTCTCTGTGCCATGGTTTCATTATTATTAAATTGTTTAACTGTTGCTTATTCTATAAAGTTGTTGTAAGAGTTAAGTAATCTTAAATGTGATAATGAATGTAAAAGTTCTTCAAACTGTCAAATATCATAGTGGTGGTAACAGTATTGGGAAATTGGAACAGACGCCCTGCCTTCCTAAGTTCTCTGTGTTCTCAGAACTGTGATATTCTTCACAGAGGGTGGTAGAGATTTTTACTTATTCCCAGCTCAGAATGACATGTGCATGTGTACCTTCCTCATTGCATTACCCTGAGCAGGTCACCTAAATCTTTGGGCTTCAAAATGTATTACTATTAATAAACTATTTTATATACATATCATTTATTATTTATGCATGAATATTTATAATATGAGCAGAAGACAGAATTATCGTATGAGATGGTAAAGACATTTTATAGTGGAATGAGAATGGATTTGGGGCCAGGCAGAGCAACCTTTAGTAACAACCCACTTATATATAATAGTATGTAGCCATGAGCAATTTATAGAGACAAAGGTTCCTCATCTGTTCAAACCTACTTTGTTGGATGACAACAAAATAATACAAAGAAAGCCATCTGATCTTTCTGAGTAGTTGATTGATCAATAACTATCACTTCTGTCCCCTAAGATGTTCCTTCCCGAAATGAGACCTGTGGTTCTGTATTATTTGTCTGTAGAGTATTGTATTAGGTCAGAGCCATTTTTGAGCTTTCAAAGCACTCTTGAGTTCTTTCATGCACACATGTCTTAGTTCTCTATCCAAAGGCTAGGGTCCACAAACTCTTGAGCCTTTGTCCTGCTTACCTGACATTCCATACAGTGCCTGGAGGAGTGTGATGTGCACAGACCCTGAGTAATGGACAACAGGGCCAGGAAAAGTGTGGGATCCCATAGAGCCTGTCGTCACCATGCTCACTCCCTACACCGTAGCATGGCAGTTCAAGGTCATGCCAAGAGGGAAGAAAGAAGTGGACTTGTTCTGAAACAGTCCATTCAGATACTGTGACAGCTAGATTTTTCCAGGGTAACACAGTGATGAGGGCAAGAAGGCTGGACGTTTGAGAATTTCACTGTAATTGAGACTTATTGGAGAGAACTGTTCAGCATCCATTGTAATTTTTCCTCCCTTTTTAGGAATTCCTCCTATGAGTGGAACAGGAACGCTGCAAATCTATTTACTTGATATTAATGACAATGCTCCTCAAGTGTTACCTCAAGAGGCAGAGACTTGTGAAACTCCAGACCCCAATTCAATTAACATCACAGCACTTGATTATGACATCGATCCAAATGCTGGACCATTTGCTTTTGATCTTCCTTTATCTCCTGTGACTATTAAGAGAAATTGGACCATCACTCGGCTTAATGGTAAGAACAGGTTAATTATTTGAATATATGTGCAGTTGAGAGGTTTTGAAACCTGGTATGAAAAGTTAATTTTTACGTGCTTCATAATCTTCTCATTAAATATATTCTAAAAGCTACTTAAAGTTTAAGTAAAATATTAAGAGCTCTTGAAGCCAAAAAAAAAAAAATGTTTTCATAATGCTGCAGCATTGTGATTCTCTTTATGTATACAGTCAGGTAGGAGACACATTCTGGAAAAGGCTGGGTTTTTGTTGCATTAGGTATTGATTATCAAACTGTATTTTTCCTCTTTTTGTACAGGTGATTTTGCTCAGCTCAATTTAAAGATCAAATTTCTTGAAGCTGGGATCTATGAAGTTCCCATCATAATCACAGATTCCGGTAATCCTCCCAAGTCCAATATTTCCATCCTCCGAGTGAAGGTTTGCCAGTGTGACTCAAATGGAGACTGCACAGATGTGGACCGGATCGTGGGCGCAGGGCTTGGCACGGGGGCCATCATCGCCATCCTGCTGTGTATCATCATCCTCCTTAGTGAGTACTAGTGTCGTCTCTTGGGTGTTAATTCCTTTGGCTTCTGGGATGTTCAGCAACGGAACTTACTTCTGTTGCCCTACAAAGTAACCTAAGTGGTCACAAATTGAACCCAATGCTCAGTCCTGCCTTGACTTGGGAGTAAGCTCTCCTTGACCTCTGAGCACTGCCTCTTCAATCATAAACAGGACTACCAAGTCCACCTGAGAATGGAAAGCCTTGGAGCATTCTTCCAAGCACTTACAGGTTTGCAACAAGCCTCCCCAGAATACTTCTTCCATGCCCTCTTGCCATTTTCTGATGCTGATTGCTTGGGGAGCTGTAAAACTCTTTTCGTAGAAAAATGTTAAACAGTCCCAAGGTTGAGCACTTATCTTATGATTTGAGTATGAATTTATGGCATGTGGTTGATGATTTAGGAAAATAAGTATATTGCTTTCCTTCACTTTCCTCCGTACAAAGCACAGTCAGCAGCCTGCTCCAGTCAGGCGAGGATCAAGGTATTTGTTTCTGAAGGGCTGCACCAAATAGTGAGAGATTGTACTTCACACACAGCACATTTGATAATAGAAATGATTACACAGCTCAATAAATTGTCTGTCTTTAGAGGAAGTATAGATTAAGGAATTGCTCCTTTTTAAGATACTTGGCAATCTTTGGTTCAGTGGAATGCAAGAAATTAACCACTGGAAAGTACTTTAAGAACCACTTCTAAGCATGCAGGTTAAAAGAAGAAATTGCCTGGGCCTTGTGTTTTATTGTGGAATAGCAGCAGGACTTAGTTTATTGTGCGATCATGCTTATGCACCAATCACTTTCTTGAAAATGTTGGCCATTTCTTTTATGTTTCCTCCATTTACAAGTGTTCTGGTAATTTAGAATTCTGTCCCTTTATTCTAAGCAATTACTATAGAAGCCTGAGCATTTTTTACTTCCTGTGTGGAGACTACTTTGGCTATAATTTGAAACCTGCATGCTATACTAATAATCCACTTGCTAGATTTAGCCCTGGAACAATGGCAAATGAGATCATGTATCTGGCTTTAAAAGGAGGATATTTACTTTTATGGCCAATAATAAAAATGTGCTCAAATAGGAGTCATTAAATCTTTTGTTTCAGGATGTAAACCGATACCCTCAGATTTTAGACAGAGCTCATTCCTAGATGTGCACTTAGGGACGAGTTTCAGTTTCCACTGAAACGTGGCGTAGATGCCAGCCTTATCAAGAAAGACTTAGGTATGATGGATTGAGGCATGGAGAAGTGACTGTGGCATTTTGAAGGAAAATGAATTGGTGCTGATTTTAACATCAACTCTGGAAAATTTATGGTTCCAGTCCTGGCACATAAGTGTGAAGCATGAAAGCCTAATATTATTTTAGTGCTCAAACTAATCCCCTCGTCTTCTTAGCTGAAACATGCATTTTGATAGAACAGAAAATGCAGAATAGTGTGGCAGGAAAACACAGCCCTTGGGAGTCAAGGAAAATCTCAAGATGCTATTCCTGATCTAGCTTCAATTTTTTACCCAAGTCATCTAAACAAGCACTTGTCACCTTGTCACACCAGAGAAGTACCTTTTTTTCTTTTTTGTACCAGGGATTGAACTCAGAGGCACTCAACCACTGAGCCACACCCCATCCCTATTTTGTATTTTATTTAGAGACAGGGTCTTACTGAGTTGCTAAATGCCTTGCCGTTGCTGAGGCTGGCTTTGAACTCGAAATCCTCCCATCTCAGACTCCTGAGCCACTAGGATTACAGGTGTCCACCACCATGCCCTGTAGAAGTGCCATTTTCTGTGAATTTAGAATTATAATGATGAGAGACGAATCTGCATTAAGCAGTGTCATAATTTATCTTACTGCTATTTTGTGTCTTCCGAATTTATGAAGTATTATATTAAAAGTATCTGAAGTATTATACTAAGGCCAAAATGAAGACCAAAAATGATACTGTCCCCATGCATAGATAATGAAATTAAGGACAAGGATGTTTACCCCAAGGGGTTTGCAGGACACCAGATCATGGAGCCCAAGTGGTCACAAACTGAACCCAAGGCTCAGTCCTGCCTTGACTTGTTTCTTTAAGTCTCTGAGGCCAGAAATAAGTAATAGGGTTGGAAATGGATTACAAGCCTTTGACCCTTTTATATATAAATTATTAGTGTTGCAGACATGATTAGATAGCTCTGACTTCCAAATGATGCAATTACTGTGTTCCTATCTAGTCCTCGTTCTGATGTTTGTGGTATGGATGAAACGCCGGGATAAAGAACGCCAGGCCAAACAACTTTTAATTGATCCAGAGGATGACGTAAGAGATAATATTTTAAAATACGATGAAGAAGGTGGAGGAGAAGAAGACCAGGTGAGCAATATTTTGAATATTTTGTTTATTTGTTTGTTTGTTATATCCATTCTACACTTGCTGTTAACTGAGAATGGAAGATACAGAAAAGGCAAGTTCAACTCTTTTCTTTTTTAATATTTAATTTTTAGTTGTAGTTGGACAAATACCTTTATTTTACTTACTTATTTTTATGTGGTACTGAGGATTGAACGCAGGGCCTCGCACGTACTGGGCAAGCACTCTACTGCTGAATCACAACTCCAGCCCCAATATTTTGAATCTTTAAAAGGAAATTTTATGACCATATGGATTAAATGGTGGGGAAAGGGTTAATACATGGGGAAAGAAAATGGAATCAGGTTTCTTTTCTGTTGTCACAGAATCAGTCAGTTGATGAATTCTTTTCTGTGTGCCACACATTTATTGAATTTTTTGAAAGCCCCAAATGTCATTGTATTTATTCTGTAAGAAAATCACTAGTGGTGATTCCAGGAACCTGGAATTTGAACCCAATTCCTGTAATATATGTACAAATGAAAATATTTTTCTTCACAGTTTTTATTTAGTCATTTGAAATATAACTGAAAGTAGTTTTTACCTTGAGATCTAGATATTTGTGTGTATGGTAGAAAAAGCACTAAACCTATTCATTCCAAACCATTGACTAAGCAAAGTTAATATTCCAGGCATGATTTTAATCTCAGATGATACAGAGGTGGGAAGAACCAACAAATATTTGCCTTCAAGGGTCTTACACACACAGAGAAATATTTGAAGTTAAAGACAACATAGGCCATCTTTGTGTCCATAGTGTCTATCACGGTGTCTGGCTCATAGTGGTTGTTTCAATAGCAGTCAAAATTTCCTTCTTGCTATCAAATCACAAAAGCTTCAGAATCACTGTGTACCTGTGGAACTGCAAACCATTTAAAGGATGAAAATTACCAATAGATGAAAAACAAACATCTTTGTGTGTTCAGAAGCAACATTTCAGACATTTTAATAGCTAACCATTATAAGTTCTATACTACATACCAGACATTCTGCTGAGTACACTAAATGTCATTCTTTTAAATCTTTAAAACCTGTGTTGTTACTGTGAATATTTTTAGTGATAGAAAACTAAACCTAAGTTGGATTCTAAAAAAACAGGAGGTAACACATGGAGGATTTTAGTTTAGGTTTCTCTGATGTCACTGACTAAACTATATACTATATATTATAACTTGACTGCTCTGATATACTTGCTCTTGAAATTATCTGGAGATATTAATGTAATCCAAGAGAAATCATTAGGACTGGTGTTGCCTAGATACATTTGATAGCTTGGTCATTTCTACTTACTAAAACAAAAGCCAGCAATAGCAATCTGAAAAGAACTCAGAATTATTGGGTTTTGCATTATGATCAGTAAATCAAAATGTACTTTGTCTTAAATATATGGGTAGACATCAGCAATAGGGCTGTAGACTTGAATAAAAGCAGATGTTCACAAACTTATTGTTTCTTTTGCCTTTTCACTTCTTTGAGGAAATGATACATCACTTTGTGTTTTGTAGAGCATGCTCATTCCCCCCCTTATGTTTAATCCTTGTTTTAACCCTTTTATATTTGCACAAAATTGTGTGATTTGTTCCCAGTTTGTAACTCTTATGGCCAGGACCGAAACTCACATTTTCTCATTTGCTTGGTTTACAATACCTCCACTCTCTCATTTAGAAGAGATGCCTGTTCAAAATATGTTGAAAACTTGACTCAAGCGTATAAAGCTGTTTTGAATGCTGACTAATTAAAATGGCTCTATAAATATACCCCAGGGTTTCTTCCTTATAAATGACTTTGAATTTTAAAATTCATGTTTGGCTTAATTCTTAATCTATCCTCTTTGCTTTCCTGGGCTGTATTCAAGATTGACAAATGTATATTGATCACATTCTCTCAGAAACCCTCTATTTTCATTATTTTATTTTTTCATGTCAAGGCATAAACCTAAAACTAACTCAATGAAACTTCAGTAAAAATAGTAATTACTGCAAGGCCCTCAGTAATAACTAGATTCTGCACAAAAACTGGTCCAGAGGCAGGACCAAAATAGTTCCCAGCATCTTAGAGTGTGGACCAGGTTACCTGAGTCACCTGATCTGAATCTTTTTCTCCCTTCCACATCAATTCTTTCAACAAATAATTTAATAAGGGTCTCTTGTAATTATTTCAGGAAAGATGTATTTATTTTATTGACTTCCTCCACTCAGAATGATGCCTGAGATCAGATGGTACAACTTACCCTGTGAGGGAAGGGGATACAGAATAATTCAGAAAAATAAAAGACACGGGCCTCTAGGAGTCAGACTGGCTCAAGATCTAACTACCGATCCAGTTCCAGTTTCCTTCCCAAGTCATCTGGGCAAGCACTTGTCCCTTGGAAAAGTGCCGTTCTCTGCATTTGGGAGTATAATGATGCCTGACCAACCTGAATAAAACCTCAACGAAACATTAACTTACTGCTGTTTTGTGTCTTCGGAATTTATGAAGCAGAATATGAAGATTTCTTAAAATTAACATCATAAATCTTCAACCTCTCCCTTTCCTGATCTCTAAAGTTTCGCAGGCTCCCACATAAACTCCTGGGCATGAATGTGTTGCTTCCTATCCACTCGTCAAGCAGCTTGAAGGTTGTTCTGGAACTTTCTCTGCATTGTATTCCATGGCTAATTTATTTAGTACTGGTCTTCCTCGGGTGTCTTTGCAGCTTCTTGGTTCATTGATGGTATCTTAGTTTAGCTCGAGAGCCTCCACTTGTCTTTGGTCTTCTGTTTTGATTTCCCTATGTAAGTCCTCACTGTAGATAATTGTAATAAAACAGTATAATGCATTTGTTATTCATCTAATTTTTACCTCAGAATAACAGAATGAAACTTGTAGTTTAGGAATGTACACCCTGGGTGCTGCCTCCCCGACTTCTAAGGTGGTTCATGAAATCCATTCACTTACCATCATCCCGATGTTGCTGCCCTCACTTAAGGTGGGTCATCCCTGTCCTACCTCATCTTCCTGTCTCTGGCTGAACACCCTCATCCAGTCTGTGGCATTTATCAGATCCAGACTTCTTCCTGAACATGTCGCTTTTGGGGCCCTGCACCCAACCTTTGGTGAATGCCCTTGTGCACTAAATAGAGGTCCAGGGGAAGGAGTTAATGGAGGGCACGAGTTCCCTTGGGACGCAGATGCATCAAGCCTGTCCACTCATGACCACTGAAGTGTTCTTCAGACTTTCAGTGATTCATCCTTAAACCTTTTAACAGCAGTTTCTTTTTTTTTCTTCCCTTCATTCCTTTCCAGGGATAAAAGCAGCTCTCGGTCCTCTCTCTCCTAGAAAGGGCTTGTCCAGTCCTATATTTTCGTTCAGAGAGGCCTCATTTTGTTCTCAGCTCTCTTAATGGTTTCACAAAACTGTGATTTGGTAACTTGTCTGACTTGTTCTTGGCACTAGAATGTGAATAAGAGCCTCATGACCTTCTAGATAGCCCAGCCAGAAGCAAAAGGCTTCCTTCAGGTCTGAATGTACCCACCACTCATATCAACCTTTGCAGGAGCCTACGGGGCTTCCTCTGTACCTCCAACCAGATCATAGGTCTGCTACCAAAAGCAACCAGTATTTTATTATTTCTATCACTATAGATTAGCACTCCCTATTTTTTACTTTTATATAAATAGATAGCATTGGCACATTTGGGGCTGGCTTCCTTAACTCAACATCATACCCACGAGATTCCTCTATATTGTCTGTAGAAGTAGTTCATTTTTTGCCATTGAGGAATAATATTCTGTTGTAAAAATTAAGCATTAGAATGATGATTACTTATCATTCTATTGCACCTGGACCTTTGAGTATATGCAGTTGGGTTATTATGAATAAAGCTCCTATGAACATTGCTGTGAATGTGTTTTTTGGTGCATTTCTCTTTTGTTCATGTGTGCAAAGTGAGCACCATCTGCCAGTTTCCCAGAGTAACTGTAAGTTTTTCATCTCTCCTTCCCACAGTGTATGGAATTTCTAATTGTCCCACATCTTCTTCCTTAGCACTTAGATTTTTCAGTCTTTTTAACTTAAGACACTCTAAAGCTATGGGTCTTACTGAGATTTAATTGGGATTGTCCTGGTATTTTTGTTGCCATATTTATTTATTCATTTGTTTTGGTGCTGGGGATTGAAACACTGTACCACTGAACTACATCCTATATCCACAGGCTTTTTTTTATCTTTTTACATTAAGACAGGGTCTTTCTAAATTGCTGAGGCTTAGCCTCAAATCTGTGGTCCTCCTACCTCAGCCTCCTGGTTTGCTGGGTTTAGAGGCATGTAGCACTGCACCAGGCCCCATGGTTATGATATCTTTCATGAAGTTTCTGTTCAGCTTGTCTACTCTTCTATAGGAATGTCTCTTTTTCCTTATTGATTTATAGGAGGTCCTTACAGAAATGAAATCTTTGTCAGATAAATGCATTGCAAGGAACTTTTCTATTCAGTAGCTCACTCTTTTCTTCTCTTTATATGGAGTCTTATGATGAGCAGAAAGTTTTAATTTTGATGAAGTCAAGTCCACTTTATTATTTTTTCCCACCATGCTTAGTGTTTTTATATCCTATTGAAGAAAACTAGTATCTATTTCAATGTAATGAATATTCCCCCAAAATATCTTTATATTATCTTATTAAAGCTCTATAATTTTACCTATCGTAATTGTGATAGGTAGTTATAATTTTGCCTTTTGTAACTTCCATATATATATTTGTAATTGATTTTCTATCTAGTATAAGATATGGATCAGGAATTTGGGGGTTTGTTATGAATATCCAGCTATATTTACTAAAAAAAAAGTAATCATGGTTCATTGTCACAAAGCAAATAATCATACATGTGTGGGTCTGTGGGTCAGCTTCTTGCTCAGTTTGTCTAATTTTGGTCTAATACCATATTATTTTAATTATTGTCACTTTCTAAAGGCTTGATACCTGATAAAGTCGATTCTGTAAGAGTATTATTCAAGGTTTTTTCTAAGATTTTTGTTGGATTCTGTTATTTTTTTTCCTTAAGAGAAAAAAAAAATATTTAACAGTCTTACTTTCCTAAGTGTATCTAACCTAAGTGCTTCATTGTCTAAAGAGACATTCTTACTTTAAATCTTAAAATCATGGTTAATTCCTGAGAAATCTAACTTGTTGAAATAGACTGTACCTGTCTATTTTCCATAATTCATTCGTGGCTTCCTGTTACGAATCCTATTTCCTTGTAGAGTGCATTAAACCTTTTAGGCAATGTGGTGTAATTTATACTTTTCATTAGTATTTTGAAGATTTAGTCCTTGGAAATGGGTCTGGTGTGATGCTATATTCTAGACAAGTCATAATCAATTTTTATCACACTTAACTATCATTTTACAGAGCACATGTGTCTTCAAGGTGTGGGTGAGAATTATTCCAGAGTATGTGGACATGATTTGTGATAAACAGACACAGGTCTGTCTGTTCTGTTTGGTGTCTGAGCTAGACAGTCTTTTAATGGATCATTTTTACTACCACTGAATAGTATTCTCTTATAAGAATTAATCACATTTTGTTTATCCAGCTTTGGAGAATTGGTGGGGCTCAGAGGTCAGTTCAGGAAGCTGGTAAACACTAAGGGATGACTTAGGTATCACAAGGGCAAGTCTGTAGCCACAGTCTCAAGGTCAGCCTGAAACTGGCTGAGCAGAAACTCCTATTCTTCCTTCTTATTGGCAGCCAACTGATTAGAAAGAAATCAGAGCAAAACAGTCCTTCACCAGGATAGTCCTTATCTTCCCTGCCTTTGATTAGTATCTCTATCTGCTTAAGTTCCATGCCAAGGCTGCTAATTTCCATTTTTTTTTTAGTAACCCTTACTTTATTTCCATTTTTTTTTCTCTTTCCACATTTTTATTGACTCATTATAGTTGTACAAAATGATGGGATTTTTTTGTTACATATTCGTACACACACAATCCACATATAACAATATAATTTGGCCAATTCATTCCCCAATACTTTCCCCTTCTCGCTCCCGATTCCCACCCCATCCCTTTCTTCTACTGATCTCCCTTTGATTTTCATGAGATTCCCCTACCCCCAGACACACATCTTTCTTTTCCTTTTTCCTTGTAGTGTTCACATATGAGAGAAAACATATGACCCTTGACCTTCTGAGCTTGGCTTACTTCACCTAACATAACAAGGTTGCTTATTTCTTAGCAAAATAAGATGAGCCTAAGAAAAGAAAGAACAATTCCCCTGTGTCTTTTTTTCCTTTCTTGGGTGTTGTAGACATTCATCAGAACTTGTGGATATTCTGCCCAGGAGGTGGGGTTGGGCCCTTTTTGAATCTGGCCTTGGGTGGGTTCTGGCAGGAGCGTTATCTGGCTGTTGTGCAGACACTTTTAATATAATGTCCAGTCTCTTTTCAGAGGGCGAGGTTTCTTCTTTATCTGCTTTGCTATCACCAGCAGGCCTTTTGTTGGATCTGGAGTCATGTTTAATTACCCTCATTAGTAAATGTCCTTCAGTGCCCTTTTGGCCAGTGGGGCTGGTTGCAGATACTGTATCGCTTTCAGTGATCTCTGCATCTAGTTCCTTCCATAGAAGCAGCACTAATAAAATCAGGGAGAATGTATAATACAGCTGATCACTCACTTCCCTGGGAGCCTCCTCTTTTAGCCCCAGGACATAAAACAGTTCTTCCTTGCTCTTTGAAGCCTAGACTTTATTAGGATTGTTCTTATATTAAACAAGCACTTATCTGTTGTGTGATGTTTAGGACACTCAAGACTTACCTAAATCACTTGACCTCAGACAGCATCATTCTCATCAAGTTAACAAAAGCTGCTATATGTTGTTGCCTGTGTGTTAGACACTGTACTAAGTGCATTACGTCCATGATTTCACTAGACTTCCACTCACAGCAGTAAGAAAAGTAGGCACACACTGTTATCAAGTAGCAGAGTGATGATTAAATCCTTCTGTGCTTGCATCCAAAGAAGCTGGTATGTTCACCACATCTTAGAACAACCTGGGCAAAGCTCATGTTCAACAAAACAATTAAAACACAGCCTGTGGGCATGTCCCCTCCTTGGAGCAGGCTCTAGGACACCCAGCAGCTTCTTTTGCTCTCAGTCTTGGACTTGGAAAGGTTCCCAGAGCCATAGGCTGTTGTGGGTTCTCTTAGTCTATGACAGAAGGTGCTGCTGTTCATGGTGGGGGAGCCCAAGTGGCCATGGGTGGATGCACGCCGAAGCCCTTTGGGCCATGGGTGGTGGCTCATGGGAGCAGTGTGAGTGTTGGGGAAGCAGGGCTTGTCATCTCCACAGGCAGAGTTAGCGAAGGAGATTAAAACTGACACTGATCAGAGCGCAGGATGTGATGGAAGGGCGAGTGGCCAACTAGAGGTCCTGTGTGAGTTTCCTCCTGATGACTCTGGGATTCTTGTCCTTCATCACTGTATCACCGGTCGATCTTCTCATACCTTCTGCTGCCCCATTTCCCCCCAACCTTTGGGCTAGTGAACACGGTGGGTTGCACATTCTAGAACTGAGGACTCTGCCTGAATCCGCAAATTTGGTTTCTTAAATTCTACCGATGTGCTCAGGGCTAGTGTTTAGGCATCTGAGGTGGTCTGAACACCCAGAAAAAGCACCTGATAGCCACCCTGATGGTTTGGATGCCAACATCTGAAGGATGGATTCTGTGTCACTTAAAAGTAACAGCTCACACCCTAGGGTCTGTTTATACACAGCCCATGGCTGTGTTTCATTTAGCCAGCGGAATTCAAAAATTGAAAAAATTCACACAAAGTTCTTGTTTCCCAATCCTTTACAAAAATGGAAAGATCTAGAAACGTGGTCTGCGTTCTGACAGGATGCAATTATCAGAAACTAAATAGAAGCTTTCTTCTTTAAGCAAGACAAGCATGTTCCAGCCAATTCTTTCTTTTTCTACCGGACCAGCTTGACTGGTTTTTATTATCAGCCTGTACTTTATAGATGTTTGTTTTTCAGACCCTGATTAAATTATATACTACTTATTAGTCTTTGAAATAATAAAAACAGATTCCTATGAGGAGAAGGTACCATGGAGTTCTGAAACCATAGGATAGTTTTCTGTATTACGGGTTTAAAAGAAAATAAAGTGGATTAGCCACCCAAATATATTTAGCCAGGTATATTAGTTAAAATAGCTTACCACTGTAACTAAGACTTCAATGATGAAACCTAATTGAAATGCTTCTTAGTAAATGAGTGGCAGGTCATGGGCATCTGGTGTGAAGGAGGGAGCTTTGTTCCACATGGTCATTCAAGGACACCATGTGCCCACAGCTCCACCTCCACGCGTGGTTTCCAAGGCCACCCCATCCCTATGGACTTGTAATCACTGGATGGCGACAGGATGTGGAGGAGGATTTAGGGGCCAGGCCTGGAAATGGTACACATCACTTCTGTTCCCAAGTCCCTAGAAAATATCTTTTTGCTATGCCACTATTTGAAAGAGGAATAAATGGGTTTAGTGATCAGCATCAGGTCTGTCCCCAACCCAGGTTAGTTGTCAAGAGTGAGGAGAGTTCTTAGGGAGGTTCTATAAGAACAGTTTTTACCCCACCAATAACAAGCTGCATCTTTCTGAGCCAGAGGAAGTGTGTTCCTAGACACGGTCAAGACAGAACGTTTCACAGCTGATGAAAACAAGACGGGCCTGAAATCAGGATGAAGGGCTCACCACAAACCACGAAGGGTAGCTTCCCTTTATCTGGAGAAAGCACCTGGTACTTTGTGTCACTCTGGACTTTCTGTCATTCTCTTTTTGAGCAGGCCCCCCAGCACATGCACATGTCAGTAATCACAGGTAATTTCAAGAAAAAAGGAGAGTTGATAGGAGTTCCTTTTAGTAGCCAGGGTTTCTAGAACTGAAAAGATCCAGATTTAATCTCTGTGTCAGTTGCCTTTTTGTTGTTGTTGTTGTTGTTGTTGTTTTTGTTTTTGTTTTTGATGAAATTGATTTCTCATGTGATCTATAGAAATAGTCTCAGAACTTAAGTAAACAAGATCCCAGAATCTCCCTGACACAGAAAGTACGTTCAGCAAAGTTCAGGGGCCTCATGGAACACATAATTCCATGACCTGGGATTTGGCTTTTAGGAATGCAGACTTTGAGAGCTGATGACTCAGTTTCTCCTGTCGTTGCCCCTCCTACTTAGCATTTTAAACTGCTGTAGCAATGAACTACCTCTACTTCTGTACTTACATCTTGCTATATTTTCTTGGCTTAGTCCATGTCTCCACCTGCTTAGCCATCAAGATTCATCTCAAGGGCTGGCGATGTGGCTCAAGCGGTAGCGCGCTCGCCTGGCATGAGTGCGGCCCGGGTTCGATCCTCAGCACCACATACAAACAAAGATGTTGTATCTACCGAAAACTAAAAAAAAAAAAATATTAAAAAAAAAAAGATTCATCTCAAGATACCTTGTTTAGGGGTCCCAGGCTAAATCCAGGCTCTCTCTGCTCTGGGCTCCACAGTATCCATGCCTCTCTATTTTGAACTGTTCAGCCCTAGTCCTAACCTTAGGCTGGTGACAGTAAGACTTGTCTTGGTCATTTTTTATTCTATCATTTGGACAGGTGGCACCTAGCAGCACTCAGAGAATGTTAGTTGAACAGCACTGGATCTTCTTCCTGCATTTCTAACTTGGTCTGCAATTCTACCTGCAGAATTAACTGCACTCCTAATCACTTCACTTTAATCCTTCAATATCTCTGATTCCTGCAGGAAATGATGGCACTGTTTTTAAATGCTAGGCTTTGTCGAATACCTATGCTATATCACGTGATGTACTATGTTTTGAGTTGGCATGCCTCTTATGACGTTTTTCCCAAAGCCTCTATGAAGTGGCAATGCTACTAGTCCAGTTTCAAACCCAGGTGTATACATCTAAAGAGTTCGGACTCTTATGCACTGTGCTGGAGACCCTATGGTGGAAATTTTGTTTAGTCTTACTGACTTATAGTGGGCAGGTGATATTGGATAAGACCAGCAAGGCTGGGGGCTAACCACAGCTTATTAAATGACCACTAGTAGTCAGGCTTTAGACTAGGCAAACGGTAAGACTCAACTAATTGGCTAAGTGTGACTTGCAAAATTGAGCACATTAACAAAGTTAAAATCTGGACAGTCAATCTGAACAATCAAATTACCAAAACAACAACATATAAATTTGGACAACAGAAACTAAAATCTGAAATCCAGGCAAGATGCCTAGACAAGGGAATGGAACGTGTATACAAGATAGTTCCTTGGGGCCAAACAGGTACTTCTCTGAGTCAAGAGATCACAGCATGAGCCAGGAGGTCTCTATGGACACCATGCCCATCTCAAGAAGCAATCCCAAGTTGGGCAAACAAGCTCAGCCATCTGACCCAAGTGGAGAATGAATTTGCGTAACTCAACCATGATGTATTTAATTCCTTTAAATAATTGTTATATAAAATAATTTTGCTTTATAAGCAAACTCTCCAATCTGGACATAATTGGAGACCACTTTCAATGTTTTCATTATTGGCTAATAATGCTTTGTTAATGACATTTCCAAGTTATTCATACATTTATGCCCACCTGCAAGCAATAGTATATTTTATTTATTGAAATGATTTCACAAGAACAGAGTTTCACCAGGAATTGGATTAATACATTATCATTCCCTTTTTGCATGCCATTCTCAACACACTTATTGGCATACTGCTAGGATACAAACAACACATATTCTGGGCTGGTCAGTACCCATCCCTATTGCTTATTAAATAGCTTTAATGTGTATGTGATTTTCACCTGAGTCTTTGCTATTCCTGTCACTTCATGTGACTGAACATAATATTTTAAGTAACTGATTTTAATATTCTGTTTTTAAATGCTAGGCTTTGTCGAATACCTATGCTATATCACGTGATGTACAGGCTCCGTGGGGCATTCCTGTAATCCCTGACTAATCATAAACTTATTATACTTATGTTTGAGATAATGATAATTTATCAATAGCCCTGTAATAACAAATGATAAGGATTTGAATACCAACTAGGGGTCAGCACTGTGCAAAAGGGGGAAAAAAAAGACTTAAGATGCCAAAATGCTGTTGGTCAAAGTTTGACCAGCATCCATAGCCACCAACTGCCTATTTTTATGAACACAGATTTACTGGAGCAGAGCCATGAGCCATGCCCATTGTTGACATATTTTGTATGCCACAGTGGTAGGAGAATTGAGATATTGCAAAAGAGATTGTGTGGCCCAACAAGCTTAAAATATTTACTATGTGGACCTCCCAGAAGACGTTTGTTGAGCATTGCTATGGACTTATTAATGGAGTCCTCATTAGCTTTTTGTGTGTGCAAAGGTTGAATACTAACTATTAAGGTTAGCACAGGCAATTTATGCAATCTGCTGAAGGTCACACATTTAAGCTGTGAGGAAGCCAGGCTTTGAATCAAGGTACTCTGACTTTAGAATACAATTTCTTTAAATCAATACCATGATCTGAAAACAAAACATATTCTTCTTTAGGAAATTCCCGAATGATCTGTCTTAATCCTGGGAAGGATTTCCATTCTCTCTCACCATATTCCCCACCAAATGTTGCTGTTTCTTTATTATCTGTTTTTATGTCTCCTCCAAGATCAAATAATAGGTCATGCTAAGATAGAATGACTTTGATCTTTTACTGAGCGGTGACTTTTTTTTTTTTTTTTTTGAGGAGAAGTTAGTTCTCAGGGTTAAATATGGAATTGAAGATACACTCAATGGCTATACTTTTATCTTCCAACATAGAGAATGCTTGGGGGCATTAAGGAATATATCCCTCTTGGGGGGCCTGTGACTGAATTGCATAGAAAGCATGGCAAATTACAGCCAGGCTCCGTGGGGCATGCCTGTAATCCCAGCAGCTCTGGAGGAGGAGACAGGAGGATTCTGAGTTCAAGGCCAGACTCAGTAAAAAGTGAGGCACTAAGCAACTCAGTGAGACCCTGTCTCTAAATAAAATACAAAATAGGGCTGGGGATGTGGCTCAGTGGTCAAGTGCCCTTGAGTTCAGTTCTCGGTACTCCGTCCCCCAAAAGGGAGAAATTACAGACATTAGGCGAAAAAAGATATTTCAGATTCCCAGAAGCATGTTGTTCTTTGTGAAGGAGTCCCTGTGCTGGACCCCAAAGGCTCAGCGCATCCACATCTTCCTTTCCTGTAGCAGCCCCTCCTCCACAGCTCCTGACATCTTCACTCCTCGTTTCCTGTGATCATTGAGATACTCTACTGCTTTAATGATTTGGAGGTCAGTAACCATGTCTGTGACCCAAGAGGCTCTTAGAAAGTATTTGTTGATTCAAAGTGAATTGTGCATTGGCTGCATTTTTCCAAAAAGAATATGCCAAAAATTCACAATGGGAAATGCATCGTGGTAAAATTTCAACAGTGCCAGTGTTCTGAAACAGAACCATAATTTTTGTACCAAAGAAAGAGCCTTCAGCTCATGCACAATTCTGAGAACAGATAGCATTTTGAAAGATGCTGTGTGGAACCCCATTCACAGGAAGCCAGGGAAGCAGGAACAATGAACCGGTCCCTCGTACTGGGACCTCAGCTTTGTGGAAAGCTACATTGATTTTGCTGGTGAATTATATCCATTTCCTTTCACGTTAATAAAAAATGTCTATGAAAATAAAGAATGGGGGTCTTCATCTGCTCAAGTTCTCAAGTTATCTTGATTAAGTTTACAATTCAATTCAGAAAGGCTTTTAGGAAATCTTTTATTTGGGGGGGCCTTTAATAATCCATAGGATTTATTTAGTTTTTCATAGCATTTCACCTGTGTAAGAGGGCTACCATCATAATTATACTTTGCTGAGAAAAATTAGGTTGTAATGTAACTTACATAAAGCTTGCAAGGGTGTTTGACTTACTTGTCAGGAGTTATATAGTTATATGTTGACACCTTATCATTATTTTACTATTTTATTCAATTATTTTAATAGAGAGTGAGATAACAATGTTCTTCTCCACTTTCCATTACTTTCTTGCACATGCCTCAGTCATATTTTTTCCAGATACATTGTTTTTGCTTGAGAATTATATGTCTGTTTTTATTTCTTATGGTCACTCTGTCTTCAGACATTAAAAGAGTTTGAAACTACATCTGCATGGGAATTCTAAGGTTGTGAAACCTTTGCTGCTATGAAAGGAAAGTACCTACTCATGCCAGTCCTTGCCTAAGACAGAGCACTAAGTTTTCCTCACTGGTTCTCAAAGGACCATGAACTTCAAGTGCCCATCCTCCTCCTCCACATGCCAGACCCTTGTTGGGCCTAAGTGAGGATTCCCTGTTGCATAGGCAGCTGGAGCCTGTTCTAACCAACTGTATAGGGCCCTCAGGACTCAGGTCTCTCCTATCTCACTTACCACAGCCCAGAGCCTCCTTAGCATCAGCATCTCAAGTTTTCCTTTCATGCACTGAACCCCCTGATGGCTTCCTCAGTTAATAAACTAAATGCAGCATTTCTTTGCTCAGCCAACTATTTGTTGGTTTTCCTGGGCACTGCTTAATGAGTCTGTGACCTTGGTTGAATCATTGGTCTTGCTGAACTGCTTTGATCAACAGGTGGGAGCATTGACCTTTGATTGAGGGGTTTCATTTGTATTACATGAGACACCACGTGAAGTACCTAATGTCATTCCTCACAGGTGATGAGACCAAGGTTGGCTTCCTTCTTCACCCTCTCAGAGCTGAAAATGGTATTTGCCATACAGTAGGCACTCCCTGAAAGGAAGAAAGATAAATGAATAATTTTGTTTTCCCCTGAAATAGTCAAAATCACATCCTGTAGATTCTGTCTGCAAGGGTAGTTTCCCAAAATATTTGCCTGGGATTCCAGAATTGCAATTTATTCTGATGCTCTTTTATTTTATTTACTTTATTTTTATTTTATTTTATTTTTATTTTATCAAGCAAACCTAATGTTCTAACCTAGATTTTGCAGTTATTTTCTGAACTAATTATAAATCATTGCAAGTAGTGGAATATTTTCAAGAAAAGCCAGAAGCAGAGCTTTAGCTATTTATTAACTTCTTACTAACTTTCCCATAATTAAATCACTCTTAAGACATTTTAAATTGTAGAGAAAAGAAAATACTGTTACTTGCAATGTTAGTATTCTAAATACCCTAAATCCATGTCTACTTTTAATGGCCATTGCTAGTTAACACATATTCCATACATTAGTTTAAACAAGATTTTCCTTGGCTTTCACTGGAAAATTAAATTTCTTTGGGAAGCTAACACTGTCAAGGTTGACAGTTGTAAGAGAATTTTCAGATCAGTTCTTTCTCCAGAGTTTTAGGAACCAAATAAAGATTTCTCGTTGGATTGTTTATAATCCCCAGAAGTAAGACCATGAACCCAGAGACTTTGAGAACATTTTCAGTCTCTGTAATTCCCATTATAATTCTCATTCTACACATTGTAATTTGTGTGTTTAAGTAGAGCATTATGGGATTGTAAAGATGTATAATTTAGGAAATTCACATAGGACGACCTTTTATCAAAAGGTCTAAAATTGGACCTTCAGATCAGAACTGTAGCTGTATAACACAGATGGACGTCAGCAGAAAAGCCCTTCCCTGTGAGTTGAGGGCACTTCCACATGCTCCTTACCACCATCAGATTTTTATATCTTACACTACAGTAGACAAAGAGGAGCCATCACGGAGATATATGTTTTAACCATTTCTATTTTCCTGCACATGGATGGCTTTATGACTCTTCTTTTGATCTCATTGTAATTGAGGAACTTCATAGGTTTCTATAAACTATGGGAGAACTCACCATGGACCTTGGCAATGATTCTTGGCAATGATTCTTCAGAACTGAAGTGTGAAATGTAGCAGAACACGTGAGATCAGGGTTCGTTCTCTCTCCCCGCCTTTGTGAATTACTGCTAATGTGTAATGTGATCTGAGCACATTTCTTGCATTGGCTGCTCTTTTGATATCTGGGAGGAATATCATTAATGAAGTTTTATTCAACATTTATTTTGTATGAATGCTTTCTGTAGGTCTGGCAGATTGTGGATTAAAAAGACTGAGCCGAACCAAAGAAGTTTAGGACAGTTCCTGTTCTATGGTTCTTATGGTAGTAGGAAATAACTATGGATAAAGAAAGATCAAAACCTGAGAATTAACATGCTCTTATTTAATAATAAGTAAGCTAGATAGTAAGTGAAGTAGGCCGGGAGGAGACACTGACCTTGTCCAAAGGAAAGAGCTGCTATCAGTGGCAAAGCATTGTTATGTAAGATGTGAACTCTCTTTTGGCAGAACTTCCTATTTTCAGATGAGATATGCCTATGTTTAAATGTTGGTGACTTATTTGAACATTCATGAAACACTGGTGGCCAATCAAAAAGCATTTTTAGCATGCCTGTGATCCCAGCAGCTCAGGAGGCTAAGTCAGGAGGGTGGTAAGCTCCAAAGCAACTCAGTGAGACCCTGGCTCTAAATAAAATACAAAATAGAGCTGGGCATGAGCTCAGTGGTTGAGTGCCCACCAGCTCAATCCCCAGTACCAAAATATATATATATTTTTTTATTTGCAACCTTAGGATACAGTGAATTTTATGAAAAGTTCAAGTACAGATTCTTTCCAGGTACAGAATAGCACGGGCAAAGACCACACCAGTGTTTTGTTTTTTGTTTCTGGTTGTATAAAAGAGATGCCTCCATATTCTTACCATTGTTAAACTGAACTATCATATAATAAATCCCAGACTGTCAAGGGATATGTCACCAGATAAAAGACAGTCCTTAAACACCAGATTCAATTACCTGTTTTTGTGTAATTCAGACTTCTAATAAAGCTTTTTCTACCCTTGGGGTAACACATTTACTAACTGTCATCAATACACTTATCAGTATTTTCCCCTCTAGGAAAAGCTTTTGGTAATTTTTAGAATGCACACTTATTCACGATTTACCCCACTCTCCTGTGCTTGGTAGTTATCCAATTAAACATGGCCTGGGAAACCA
Source organism: Marmota marmota marmota (assembly GCF_001458135.2). NCBI lineage: Eukaryota > Metazoa > Chordata > Mammalia > Rodentia > Sciuridae > Marmota > Marmota marmota. The sequence goes on from NW_025999990.1 coordinate 36,915,705, forward strand.
GGCTTCATAGTGTGAAAGCACTCTAAATTCTCTAAATAAATCTCTTTTTATCTGGTATAGCATGTGAACATTCCAAAGGCTTTCACATATTGTCTCATGTAAGCCTTTAAGATATTCTAGGACTCACAATTATAAGTTCTATAAAATTGAAAACAGAGCACATTTGTGTAAGGTCAGGCTATTTTCATTCATTTTTCTGTGAATGACTTGAACTCTGTCCTGACAGCATTCCCATGCCTTTGCTGATGTTACTGATTCAGCAGTGCTTTCTCCTTAGCCCAGTTACAGTTCAGGGTTCAAATCTAAAGCCAGTTTTCCCTCAGAGTTCTTTATATCTCACGAAAGACCAAGTTTGTGAGTCTCCTGCTCTGTGTGCATCTACCTCACCTTCCACATCATGTTGCAGTCAGGAGAGGCAGAGCTTTTTCATCATGGTACCTGTCAGGCTGGATGAAGCTCTCAGCAAAGGATGACTCTTTGGGAGTGTTGTCATGATCAGAGCATCTCCAAGAGCAAGGAGTTAAGTCAGATACATCAAAGACAGACGCACCTCGATTCGATTCCCATCCAAATCACATACTAGCTACGTGATAGTGGCAATGTCCTCATCTTTCTTCTAAAGAGTTGATAATAAAACTTGCTTCGTGGGTTTGTTGGGAAGTGTGAGTGGTTGTCTGGAGTCTGCTACAGTGTCTGGCACATAGTGGGTCTGAAATTGAGTAACCCTCATCTCCGTCTCCTTCTTAATCGTTCCTCACAGCATTCTTTTCTGTTCCTGTTCATCTATCTAGTTTTTTCCTCCCTAAATCCAACCTTGTAACTCAGTCTGGATTCACAGTCACAGGTGACCGCTAGAAGAGCCAGGCTGTGGAGTCCAATGCATTTGAAGTCAGAGTGTGTTCCTATACCTTCATAGATCTAGGACCATAAGCGACATATTGAGTTACTTGAAACTCGGTATCCTGGTCTCTTAAAAGGGGATGATAAAATGTGTTAAGAAGATTAAATGAGCAGATATGTGTGAAACACCCAGAACACTGCCAAACATGGTAAATGTTTGAGTGTTGAATAAATCAAAACCACTATAGAGATGTTGTGAGAGGTTTTAAGCTGAGCCCAGACAGAGAGGTCACTAAAGACTAAAACCAAGAAAGTACCCGAAAATCAGTACTCTCATAAAATGTCAGTGTTGAATTGGAGCATCTTGGTTAAGCTGGGGATATGACATTTTATAGCTCCAAAATTTAGAGGTTTCAAAAGGACAAAGCAAATGCCCAAACCTAAAATTTCAATTCAGTTCCACCTCTGGTCAGTGTCTTTATACATCCCCAGTGTCTTTATACAGCTGATGCAGTAGCTGAAAATAGTTCTGAGGGCTCAGCCTGTGCCCAGAGCATCCTTCTTCACAGGTTCTACTCTACCTCTTTGCAAGTGGACAGGCTGCTTTTCCAAGACATTCCAGAGGGGCTGCACTGGAAGGAACACCACACTTCCTGGCCCAGCACCCCTAGAGCAGAGGTTGGCAAACTCTTTCTATCAAGGGCCAGATAGGAAAGGGTTCAAATTTGGGAGACTGCATATAGTCCTGGTAGCATATTCTTTGTTGATATTTTAAGTAATCCTTTGAAAATGTAAAAGCCATTCTTAAGGAAAAATAGGCCACAGATGAGAGGGCTCACAGACTGTAATTTGTGGACTCTGCTCTAGACCAAGAGAGGGAAAGGGGGACCTAGGATGCCTTCAAAACCCTGATGCACTGATGCCTTCCCTTAGGGAACAGGAGAAAGCCCCCTCATCAGTTTTATTTATTTATTTTTTTAATCTTAAAGACATTAGGTTAGGTCTTTCCTTCCATGGTACAACTATATGTTCTCGTTGGTTTTTTTAGTCATTTTACGGAGAGACCTCATCACACTGCTGTTTCCCATTGGGAAATGATGAGGCACGGTTTAAAGCAGATGGAGCACAGACTGTAGAAATGAAAAACACAGAAGAAAGAGCTGTGTGAAAGAAATATTTAATCATAACATGAAAAACTCCTAGTGGCAACTTTTCCATTATGTTAAATTTCACTCATTTCTATGCATTCTGAGTATGTGTTTAAAAACAAAGGTTGTAATTTTCCATCTCTGTGCCCATCTACCATGGAGTTTTGATTTTTGTCTTTTGCAGGACTATGACTTGAGCCAACTCCAGCAGCCTGACACAGTGGAGCCTGATGCCATCAAGCCTGTGGGAATCCGGCGGCTGGATGAGAGACCCATCCACGCTGAGCCACAGTATCCAGTCCGATCTGCAGCCCCACACCCTGGGGACATCGGGGACTTCATTAACGAGGTGCAGAGAAAGACTCTCTTTTTATTTTATGCCCATGGTTAGATCTGTGTAGGTCACAGGTTGTTTGGATACTTGTGTAGTTCATTAAAACATATTTAAATTCATTTTTAGGTGGAAGCTAGTATGGCTTCAGTAACAGAGAACGAATTTAATTGCTTTGATCAACCCAAAAGAGATCTGTCAATTGATATTTTGTGTGGGCAAAATGATACTCATATAATTTATTGGTATTAGTCACACTATCTCCAAGAAATACTTTTTCCCTTGACTGCCAAGTAATAGGCTAACAATATTATAGTGTTTTATAATTTTATTTATTAGCACTGATAAATGTAGCAGTAGTTCCCTTTAAATGTATCCCTTACTGTATGTACCCTTTGAATTCTACATATGGTGAGAATTCAGTGTCTCCCCAATGGCTCCATTAAAGGAGATTAGTGGAAGAACAGCTAAATTAAATATTATGTAAGTGATTTAAATACTTGCCTAGTTGAGGAGTTTTAAGAGCTTCTGTAAGAGGAAGCTAATTCTCTGTTGAATATAACAGATATGATTTTCATTGTCAAAATTATTATGACACACTTATGTTACTGACCAAGAGTTCTGCTACATTTTATACTTAAGTTTGGAAGTAAAATGATTTATATTGCTTCTTTGGGTTAGAGCTAAATTTTTAATCAAGCATAAATGGCAGTGGTACATATTGATGTTGACTGTGAATGTATGGCAGGAGTCATGTTCTCTGGCCATATCCTCCAGATCTCCAAGATTTCAATTGATCTTGTTGCATTATAAAATGGAATGCATTGGTTATATGTGGCCTTCTGTCTTGTGCTGATAAACCTTTTATTTCCTGGACCTCCTTGAAGTAATTGTATAAGGTGTAAACGTCTACATGAGGTATTTAGATGCACTTACAGATTGTAGAAAAAGTTTTGAAACATAGTTGAGATATTTAGCTGCCTGTTCATCTATCCATTACTGTCTATTTCTAAAAGTCAGACCGCTTTCTGAACGTATGCATTCACTTCTGTTAAGCAAGCAAATAGGTTAATTTGTAGTAGACATGATTAAAAGCAGATGGGAGGCAAAAACAACAGAATACCAGTGACTCCCCTTTTTCTAGAAAAATCTGACCTGACTCTTTTAACTCTTATTTACATACAGACCTGCTTAAATAATTCATCTGAATCTATATATAGTGCTAGATCTTTTAGTACATTTATGAATACCTGAGGATTTTATACCTGATTGAACATTCATCATTATGAAAAATTGTTGTTGGGTTTTCTGTGCTTATGGGGTTTTGAGATACAGTGAATCTTTTGACTGTAAGTGCAGGAACTGGACTTTTTGAAAACAAGAATTCTGGCTTGAGTGTGATTCAACAAATACTTACTGAATGTTTCTGCCTGTCTCTGGGGTATCAGTATTCTCTACAACTCAGGCCTGTTCTTGATACTCTTCTCTTCTTGGTAATAAAAATCAAACACTAAGCAATTTATAAAGCAGTTCATAATCCTATTCCTGCCCACTCTTTCCCTCCTTGAATCCCCTTCTGTTCTGCAGCCCCAAAGAGCTGTTTTCATTTCTCCCGAAGCTTCACACTTTTGAACAGACAATAACTTCTGCAAACCCCATACCTTCTTGACCATCTGCAAGACTCCCCTTAGCTGAAAGGAATTAATACAAATGTCCCCTTCTCTGTGAAGCCTTCCTTGATTCCCTCCAGGCAAGGCTAAGCTAGCAAGAAGCTTCCTCTGCCTTAACCCACACCCACTGGAATATAACTGTCCCTGTTTCTTTCTCCCACTTTAGTATGTGAGTGCTCTGCAGGACAAGTACTATTTCTTGTTCATGTTTTTATAACCTAAGCATCTAATACACTGCCAAGCTCTTTTGTTGTTCTTAGGAATTTAAGTACTATAAGCAGGTGTATAGGGCATAAAGCTGTGGGCACCATCGAATTTGCATTTGATGGATATTCAGCAGAGACCCAGTCTGGAGCTTTTCACTCTACTGGTGCTGATTACATTCAGAAAACAAGGATATCATTGATTCCAAGTTTGTGTTTTCGTGTGTATGTTCTGTCTGTGTGTGTGTGTGCACATGCGTGTGCGTGAGCATTGATTTTTGTTTTGTTTTTTGCACTGACTGCATTTTCCTTAGTAGATAGAAAAGAACATTTAGTTAATAAGATTCGGTGACCCAGCCCTTCTACTGCCACAGCAGATAGAGATACAGTAGGAATTTCTACTTGGAATTTCCTTTCTCTAAAACAATGCTTAGGTTAGGTATCAGTCTAAAATGTGGTTTGCGATCATAACAAATATTTGTGATTTCTCATATGGAAAAACTTGATTCCAAACAATTGGCTGTAAGTGAACTTCAGAGTACAGTCAGTCATCATTTGAGCATATGTTAAAAAGAGCTCATTTTGAAATCATTTTGAACTCTGTTTAGGATCATCTATTCAGCAAATCACTAATGAATGCCTGCTATGCATAACAGAACTGCCAGCAAAGTGTAGCTGAAAGGTAAATGGGACACAGATTCTCTTGTGTATCTTCCCTACTTGGCTATCATCACGGTCTTCATACAGATAGTCCCTGACTTGAGATGATTCCACTTAACAGTGTTTTGACCTGACAGTGGTGAAAAAAGAATGGCAATATTCAATAGAAACCATACTTTTAAGTTTTGAATGTGGCTCTTTTCCCAAGCTAGTTATATGCAGTCATACTCTCTTGCATGCTGCAGCAATACAACCGAGCCCCTATGTTGTACTGTGTTGCTAAGCTACGATGTTTGTAGGTTGCGTTATAAATACATTTTCAACTTAGATCTTTTCAACCAATAGCAGGTTTATTGGAATAAAACCCCAAAGTCCTCTATATAATGCAAACATTCCTGTATGGAGCCTTACTCTGCCAGGAGAAGGAAGCCTGTTGTGTCTGATTCTTACTTGGCTTTCCAACTTCATCTTAGGTTCCTCCCTGACCTGCATCTTGGAGGCCTGCATCAAGAGCTCTACTTATCCTTCAGTCTTGCCTTATAATTCTGTGCTGTTCTTCCTGCCTCAAATCTGCCTGCCTGCTTCTTCAGAAGTTAGTTCCTTTATGAAGTCTTTACCAAGACAGGAAGAGCCAGGAACACAGGATATGGGCTAGACATTATCCAGTGGTAGCCCACCCCACCTCCATTCAGAACACCTGGTTTCCTTTGACCCTTCCTTGAGCCCTTCCTTGCTCCAGAAAGAGGTCCTTATCCTGAGGAAGAGTGTGAGGCACCTTGGTTTGATGAATAAATAAATGAAACAAGGTAATTTGGGAATCATTCCCTAAATGGCAACTAAATCGATGAAACTGAAAGTGATGACAAGACAGAGACAGGTAAAGGAGTAAGAGAACAAAATTCTGTTCCTAGAAATGTCCCTACAATTGGAGACAAGAAGAGGTTAAGGTATCACAGAAAACAACCAAAAAGAAAATTCCAGGCATGTGATGGCTATTTCTGTGGGTCAGTTCAGGGAGATGAAAATTGTTAGAACTCTGAAAGCACCAGGTAGAGTCTTCAATCCAAGACGCCCATTAGGACTTGATCAATATCTTCCATTGACTTAACAGACAAAAATAAATACATGTAAACTTTTAAAACAGTGGAAGGCACCTAGAAAGAACAGAAGCGCATTTTGTAAAAACATTGAAAATGCACACAAATTTATTTATCTCCAGGTCTTATTTGATTTAGCAGAGTACCGAATGTTCCAAAGGAAGAATAATGTAGTGGTGATTATAATTGGAGTGCTTTTATAGATGTAAGGAGTAGGAAAGCTCATGAGAACATTTTCTAATTTGTTTATTTAAATAATGAATGAATGTTGACTTGAATCTTAAAAAGGATAACGCATTTTCAGTCTGGTAGGTAGAGTAAAACAGGTCACATGTTTTTTGGATTTCAGTTGCAGAATTTCATTCTGTTTTGACTTTTCAGACATGACCTTCAGAGGGTGAAAAGTTGAAACACATTCCTTTAATCTCATCCTGACAGTAGATATTAGCATACCTCCAACAACTTTACTAATCCCATATTTTTTTCTTATCTCAGAAGAATAAAAACTGTGAGTGTATCCTTCTATTAAAGGACATGAAAGTTTCTTCTAGAATAGTTTGCTTGAAACTACTAAAGTTTAAAATGATTGTTTTTTTTCTCTTATTCATTACATTTAATTTGTCCTCTTTGAAGTATCTCACTCCTATTTTACAGGAATTGGATTTTTGTGTGAATTCAAATCCAACTGCTTCACCAACAGCTCTGTTACCTAGTACAAGGTCAAGATCCTTAAATCTAACCTCTTACATTTCCAATTCTCTTATTTGTAAGATGGTTAATAGTAGACCCTTCTTTTCAGATTGAAATAAGAACTCAATGTGATCATTTATGTAAAATACGAGGTATAGTGCCTGTCATATGGTGAAGTCTCTGAATTATTATAAATGAGAATATATCATAATGAGAATTGTATGTAAATTACTTGGTATGATTAAGACTTTCTACTGTCTCTAATTTCAGATGAAATAGTTTAAATCCTGTCCTTTCAAAAAAATTGCTTTAAACCCAATGAAATTGCCAAAAAAGGGATGGCAATGTTGACCTGAAGAAGTCATAGAATCTCATACAATAAACATGGTGTTTACCATGATCATCCACATGTATTTTTATAGGTCCACATATATTTCAAACCCAGATACATGATTTTCCTGAAAGAAGCAAATATAAACATGAACTAGATGTGAAGAGGAAAATACCTAAGCTCGGGTTACCGGTGGAGAGTTATCTCATAGAATAGCTGCCAAATGCCAGGTGCTGTGTTGGAAAGCAGAGTGTGAGTACAAAACAGCCCCTGCAAAAAGGGATGTCACTATCTAGGAACAATCCAGATACTGTAATAAAAGAAGAAGCCATGCAGCAGAAGTGACTTTTTTCCAGGGAGAGGCAGGTACCAGGGGTTGAACTCAACCACTGAGCCACATTCCCAGCCCTATTTTGTATTTTATTTAGAAACAGGGTCTCACCGAGTTGCTTAGTGCCTTGCTTTTGCTGAGACTGTCTTTGAACTCTTGATCCTCCTGCCTCAGCCTCCTGAGCCACTGGGATTATAGGTGTACACCATTGTGCCTGGCTAGAAGTGACATTTTTATTGAGCTTTTGGGTGGGTGGGTGGATAGATAGATAACGGATGTTCATCAGAAGAAAAAAAAATGAAAGGAAACATTTCAAACAAATTCAACCACATTTCAGTTGGGAGACAATTAATATGCAAATAACACAGTAGTACACAAGAACATGACACTGGGGTTTGAGGAATGGTGCATAATTCATTTGTGGTTGCTGGGGTTGACGATGACTAAAACAAGTAGATGAACCCTCTAGAGTTCCCGGATGCTCTTCTTAAAGGATTTTGCTTTTTTTAATCTTGCAGTTCTCCCCAAAAGGCAGGCATTTGAGAAACACTTCCTAGTTTTTTTTTTCAACTCTGTATCTTTTCTCCTATTTACTTAAACTTATAATAAAATGTAATATTCTTTATTATAGGGAATTGCTCTATAGCATTCAGGAACAATTAAAAGAACATCTCCCCCTAGCCCTGGGGGAAATACTTGGGTTATGTGGGAAACTCTGCTATAGGTCATAGAAAGCACTCAGAGGGTTTTGCCTGGGGAAGAGACATCAATAGTTGAGACAGAAACCAAAGCTAGTTTTTAGGAAAGAAGCAGAAATAGCACTGGAGATAGCAAGACCGGTTGGAAGGTTCTGGTCCAGGCAGGATATAATGAGAACCTAAGCCAAAGCAATGGCACTAAGACTGTAGAAGACAGAATGTTAGGGTATCAATAGGCCTCTTTCTTCTTGTATCCCTTGTGTGTTCTTCACTGAAGAATGTGGGTTTTTATAGTACCCATAAAAGCATGTCCCCACCCATAAAGCATAGGATCAGAAGTCTATAAATATAAGCTCAGCAAGAATTCAACTGTAGCTCTTTCACTTTGCAGAGGAGCTCAAACTACAGAAAATTTATTCAGATAAATTTATCTAGAGTTTTAGATCTGCCTCTCCAAGAAAGGTGAAGTGAGCATACTTTGCTAAATTTAGTCAAACCTAGAGAAGCACATGCTGTTAGTTTATAAATTTGGTAACAGTACTTATACATCATGTGAAAAGTACTTTGTACATCATTCTTGAAGGTGTCCACATCAAAAATAAAGCAATCACATAAGGGAGAACCAGAAGGTTCTGTTGTCCCCAGATTTTTTCTGCACATTCTGTCTGATTGCATGCCTGTTACTGTCAGTTTCTGAGGGCCTGACTGTGATCTTTTTAGAATTACCAAAATATTACCAAGAATTTATGCAGTACCTCATTCAGAAGGGTCATATTAAATTCTCAGATAAAAATCAGTGCCATCCAAGTGGAAGGAACTTAAAGTACTTAACCTCTCCTGCCTAGAAAGATGGTTTGCCTAAGAATTCTTGAAAAGTTCAGTGGCTTTGCCCTTCTATCATCATTAAGCCCTAAGACAATGTACCATGCACTCACATGGCACAGTGATCTCTCGCTAATGGATTTTTATGGCCTTAACCTTAACCTCTTCTTTCATTTTGTTTTGTTTTCCTAAAAGAAAACAAATGCAAAAACTACCAGGATGATCCAGAAACTAATACAGGAATAGAAAAAAGAAATGATCAAATAAAAAGAATATTTTTAAGAATCCCAACAGATTCTTATAGGAGATTATCTCCAGCATTAGAATCTATTTTAAGGACTTGAATGAGGTGGCTTAGATAGTTGAGTCCTGGGGTTCTTTAACACTCCAGTAAAGATCACACAGCTTCTAGTGTCTCTTCCTGGACATGGTAAACAATGGTCATTACTTCCCAGTGTCTGAATCCAAACACACTTGAGGCCCTGCCATTGACTATTTAGAGCTAATTTTCATCTTAACCTTTCCATTTTTCCAGTTTGGTGCTGACACTATAAGGTTTGGGCAGTGCTCTGTGAGTATTTTCACTTAAAAATCAAATTGTGATGAAGTCAATAACCTGAACACAGGGACCTTTGCCAGTGTCTCACTGTCTGTGTTATAAAGCAGTTGTCATGATAAATTTTAATGTTTGTTTTCAGGTATCCATTCTCCTTATCAGGAATTTCCCTGATTTTTCTTGATTTTCTGTCAGATTCTTCTTAGGTCCAGTTCTTGTGTGGTAGGACCATGTTAGACAGTGCTAAACTAAAGGAATCACTTATTGCTTATATTTGTAATTACTAGATTTTTTTTGGAAAAATGGGAAATGGGTACATACTAATGTGTGACTGTAAATTCTAAGAGGTCAGGCAATGGATCTAGCTTATTAAAGGCTGTGTTTCCACACATTATAGAGTCATAGACACTCAACCAATATACCATGAATTGAATTAATAAACTAATAAAATGAATGAAGGTGCATTCCTTGGTTTTTTGTCAGCTATGTCTACAGTAACTAATAATGCCAAGTTTCATTGGCTTACAGAAACAAAGGTTGACTTCTTCCTCAGGTTGTAAGTCAACTGCAGTCTATCAGTATCATGTGTCTTCTTCATTGCAAAGTCCATGGGGAAGTATAACCCCCATCTGAGGCAGGGCATTCTCCTTGAGGAAGGGAAACAGAGAAGTGGAAAGATATTAGAGCTCCGAATGTGCTCCTGCTCCTCACTGCTATTCACATTTCTTTGGCCAAGGCCACTCCATAGCCAGCTGAGCCTGACGGAGGGGTGGAGTAAGTAAATTCTGACTCCAGAAAGGAACTTGTGGCAGTGTGGGCTTGTGCTCTCCATGGAAACAAGGGTGGTGAATCACTAAGGACAGTAACACCATCAACCACAGAAAGGAGTTATATGAATTCTGGGAAATTGTAGGTTGTAGTGGTTCTTGGTCTTAGCAGAATTGCTTTGTAGCTTATTCTAAAAATAAGATAAGGAAAATCCTATCTAAACTTATTGGTTTTCTGTGTGGAAGTCATTTGCTTAAGACTTGCTTTATTTTATTTAATACAGCTTTTTCTGAGTTATAAATGAGGGGGAGTGGTGCCTAATTTAATGGTTAGGATTGATGGTAAGAGATCCTTGGAGATGGGAAAGCTGATACTGGGTACTTTTCACTCACATTTTTTATTGAAGTCTAGCAGCATTTTATTTATTAAAATATTATGTCTTCACATTTTTTTTTATTTTTTTCAAATTCCAAAGCAGAAAAGTTTCCTTTAAACTTAAAACATTAATAATAATAATAATAATAGCCAATACTCCTTGAGCTTTACAAGTGCCAGATAACTAGGATGAGCCATTGAGTCTCTTTATCTCATTTAGTCTTATATAATCTGATTGTTATTACAGTTGCAGATGAGGAAATGCTGAATTCCCACAGCTAATACTGTGGAGAGCTGGGGTGTCATCTAAGATCTGATCTCTTCAACACTAGATGGCACTGACTCTGACCTTAATTTTTGTGCTCTTTTTTCTTATTCCTCCTCCGTGAACTTGAAAGACTAAATGAACAAATGTTCATAGAAAAACCGCATATGTATGCTCACAAAATACATGTGGATTGGAAGGCTTGATCTCTCAAGGAGACAGCCTGTACATCTTGGATGATAAGTAAGGTCGCCATAAGCTCACCGCATTTGAAAAGCAGCATTGTAAAAAGAGAACAATTGCTTGAAGACCAATATTGGTATATCTTGGCGTACTAAAATGCAGTTGAGAAAATATTACAGAAAATTCCAAATGGACCTAGTATTAAGTCCTTAAAGGTTTTGTAGTACAGAATTACAAATTAGCTGCAGATATTTAAATTACATATTTAAAAGAATCTGCAAGAGTTAAGAATATAAATGATAATTATTCTATTATTTTTATTACTTAAATTGTTTTTAAGATTTAGAATGGGCATGTTATTTAGATTTACAAGATTCTGCACTCCCCAATATTTATATCATGTACAGTATTGTATCATGATTTTTCTAGGGACTTTGGAAAAGTAGAAGTTACTCCATTTAAAAAAAAAATACCTGTTCATAATTTATCAATTAATTCCACATTTTATGTTTCATTAATAACACAACTGATTTAATGAGTCACTTTCCTTCTTTCTTTATCTTTTCAAACTTGGGTCAAATAAATGCAAAGCTACCTCCACTTTGAATGCTTAGCTCCTCAAGGTAGACAGAGTAATTTTTCAGAATCCTGATGATTTTTGTTTAGAATTCACAGTTTTATTATTTATTTATCATTCCTTTCATATTATAGAAATGCCTGTTGCTTAGATTGCAAGCTGCTAGAGGATCGGGGACCACTTGGCACTAACACGTGTATCTTTCTCCTTGCCCTACATATGCTTCTTGTTCAAATGGTTAATTCTCAAAATCCCCTAACCCTCATTCTGATTAGGGTCCATGGATCACATGGTTTCAAAACCTTTCTGTATTATTTCATATAACTTCACATAACCTGTTCTACCACTAAATTACTCATTCAAAACTGGTCTTGCCAAGTAGACTATTACACAGTCACACCAGTTATCCTAGCTAGCAAGGGTAATTTTTCTATGTTTATTGAATGAGAGAATTCCGTTTATAATAATTACCATGATATAGTTTACCTTATATTTCAATGAGATTGTTTTACAGTCTATCAGTCCTGTTCCGTATATTGTGTTATTTAAGATCCTCTAATCTGCTTCAAGCAGTTGGCCCTCATTTCTGCTGTCTGTCAAACATGTTCTCCAATTAACTCCCTCCCACTTTATGTCTTGCATGCTAGCCTACACTCCTTAGGATTGTTTGCTTGCAAAGGAAAGAAGCAAGTTACTTTTCGTATGACTTCCAAAGCACTGAGAATGCCAGTTTCTGTGTGTTGAAAATGTAATCTTACAAATGGGAATTTACCAAGTGTTCAATACCATGAAGTCCTTGGCATCTGCTTATGGTTTTGCAAATTGTAACCCTCTCTTAACTCTTTCTTCCTTTGTCTTTCCACATTGTAGGGCCTTAAAGCTGCTGACAATGATCCCACAGCTCCGCCATATGACTCCCTCTTAGTCTTTGACTACGAAGGTAGTGGCTCCACTGCCGGGTCCTTGAGCTCCCTTAATTCCTCAAGTAGTGGTGGAGAGCAGGACTATGATTACCTGAACGACTGGGGACCACGATTCAAGAAACTCGCTGACATGTATGGTGGAGGTGATGACTGAACTTCAGGGTGAACTTGGTTTTTGGACAAGTACAAACAATTTCAACTGATATTCCCAAAAAGCATACAGAAGCTAGGCTTTAACTTTGTAGTCTACTAGCACAGTGCTTGCTGGAGGCTTTTGGCATAGGCTGCAAACCAATTTGGGCTCAGAGGGAATATCAGTGATCCAATACTGTTTGGAAAAACACTGAGCTCAGTTACACTTGAATTTTACAGTACAGAAGCACTGGGATTTTATGTGCCTTTTTGTACCTTTTTCAGATTGGAATTAGTTTTATGTTTAAGGCTTTAATGGTACTGATTTCTGAAACGATAAGTAAAAGACAAAATATTTTGTGGTGGGAGCAGTAAGTTCAACCATGATATGCTTCAACACGCTTTTGTTACATTGCATTTGCTTTTGTTAAAATACAGAATTAAACAAACAAAAAAAACAAAACGAACTCATGGAGCGATAGATTTTATTATCTTGGGGGATGAGACCATGAGATTGGAAAATGTACATTACTTCTAGTTTTAGACTTTAGAATTTTTTTTTTCACTAAAATCTTAAAAACTTACGCAGCTGGTTGCAAATAAAGGGAGTTTTCATATCACCAATTTGTAGCAAAATTGAATTTTTTCATAAACTAGAATGTTAGACACATTTTGGTCTTAATCCATGTACACTTTTTTTATTTACTGTATTTTTTCCACTTCACTGTAAAAAAATGGTATGTGTACATAATGTTTTATTGGCATAGTCTATGGAGAAGTGCAGAAACTTCAGAACATGTGTATGTATTATTTGGACAATGAATTCAGGTTTTTTGCATGTTTATATCTTTCGTTATGGATAAAGTATTTACAAACAAAGTGACATTTGATTCAATTGTTGAGCTGTAGTTAGAATACTCAATTTTTAATTTTTTAATTTTTTTTTTATTTTTTATTTTCTTTTTTTGTTTTGGGGAGGGAGCAAAGTTCTTAGCACAAATGTTTTACATAATTTGTACCAAAAAATAAAAAAAAAAAAAAGGAAAGAAAAAGAAAAGAAAGGGGTGGCCTGACACTGGTAGCACTACTAAGTGTGTGTTTTTAAAAAAAAAAAAATGAAAAAACAAAAAAAGCTTTTAAAACTGGAGAGACTTCTGACAACAGCTTTGCCTCTGTATTGTGTACCAGAATATAAATGATACACCTCTGACCCCCAGCGTTCTGAATAAAATGCTAATTTTGGATCTGGTGACTGGTTTGAACTTTTTCTTTTCTACTTGAGCTACTTTGAATGTTGTAAAAATCCCAAGTACTGGCGTTCCGCTGAGAACAACAGTACAAAAGTATGTATCGGTTCTTGCACCATTCACCACCAAAATGGGTGGCACGGCCACCGTGCGCATGTGCCACAGAGCATCATTTTGGAGCTCCTCATCCATCATAGAAGAAAAACATCAAGTGACTCAGAAACAGAGCCTACTAAAAGTCACATCCTTTTACGTCAGTGAACTTTGGTAAAATTCTTGTTTTCTTTTTGCTCCTGCTCATGGTTATGCTGATTCTAACAGGCCTTTTTCCCCTAGGGAACTGTCATATGATTCATCAAAGCCACTGTTTCATGTACTTAGGAAACCACACTTAGGTTTGACTGACGTGTCTGTTGACTTATCCTTTAGCTTTAGGTTGATATACCTGATATGTCCTAATGGGACCAAGAAAGGGAAACATGCTTTCATAAACTTCACAAAATTTTATAAAAAAAAAAAAGTTATGTATCTTACTATGATTCACAAGTCAATTTTAAGAGACCTAAAGAAATTGTCACTGTATTTTTCTATTTGCTTCAAAGTCATTATCTCAGCATATATTCTTATACCGTACACTTTGGAAAACAAGATACCTCCACTAATGAACTCCATTTTTTTTTTTTGCTTAACATAAAGGTCACTGTATATTAGACAGTGAATTTTACTTTTCTATTGATTCATTCTGTGGGTAATACTTCTTGTTAACTTTCCTAATCATTAAATGCCAGAGCTTGCCGGTGGGAATTTTCATAATGTAAACTTACTAAATTTGATAATTGGAATAGTCTTTTTCAAATTGGTTCTTAGACTGTGCCCCACTCTGGTAGTATACATCTAAAAGAAAACTGAAAATTCAAACATTTAATATTTATATCATTTAGATAAAACAACATTGTTAAAAAGACCATATCTAGGACACAATTGTAAATTTTAAGCATTAAAGGTAAACATTCATATATGCATGCTCAGTAAGCCTTAATTTTCAAAACTTCCCATTTTTGTAGATGTAGTACTCGACTATATTTCCTTCATAAAAACATTTTAAAGGAAAAAAAGAAGAAGAAATCAATAAAAAATGGAAGCCCACACCCTGCTCCAGGGGGAACTTCTGTCTAGCTGGTTATAATTTCTGATTCTTGTTAAGAAACAATTTTTATACTATTATTTCCATTAGGATTTTATTTTGCTTTGTTTCATGAATATGGGATTGTATATTCTGTATTTTTATGTAACTTGCTTATTTCACTAAGTGTATTTGGAAATTTTCCCATATTTGTATAAATGTACCTCTACTCATCCTTTTAACCGTCACATAGTATTCCATAGTATGGACATAATGGTGTTATTGAATCATTTCCTAGTTAATTTGTTGTTTCCAGCTTTCTCGATATTAAAAACAATGCCACAGTCAACATTCTTGTGCAAGTTTCTGCATGGGAGTACTTCTCTAAATTAGATGCTTGGAGACGGAATTGTAGGATTAAAGTAGAGAGAAGTTAATTAAATATGGCTGAAATTATAAATGTTTTAACATTACTTCAAAGTGCCTTTTAGCTAAAAGATGAGGCTTTCTAAAAAGTCAGCAACTTCCTCCTCTGGCAAAAGGATTTTACACAGCCCAAAATAGTAACCACAAAGTGTAAGACAATCTAGCCCAGGCCTTATTCTTTTACTCTTTAGAAGTTAGCCTTTGAGTCAGGCCACAGTACTAGTTTCAAGTACTCTGTAAAATGACTGTAACTGTGTAATGTAATAAAACCTTGAAAACTATATTTATGAGTGGTTTATGGAGCCCATCCAGAAACATGTATTCATAGGCCATTCTTGTTGACTTGGATAGTTTTTGCAGTATGACCAAGAAAAAACATGCATATAGACACCGCTAAAATCCCTTTGAAATGGGTCATTTTCCAGTAAAAGTATGTGCACTTTAAGTTTTAATAAGACTGCCAAATTTCTCTCATTAAAAGCCTACACCAACTTAAAGTACCAGCACTATCTACAAAATTCTGTTGACCTCATCCTCAGCAGTCCTGTGCATTACAGATGTTTAAAAGTTTTGACATTATGAACAAAAAAGATTAACCAAAGTCAATATTAGACTTTTTCCTGACTAGTGTTTTTTTTTTTTTGTATATTTATTAGCCATTTGTGTTTCTTTAAATTTGTTTTCATTTTCCTAGTGAGCTGTTTGCCTTTTTCTTATTAATTAGTAAGAGCTCTTTATACGTATTATTTTCCTGATCTTTTACTCATCTTGTAATTCTTATAATTTTATCTATGGTGTTTTGTCTTATAGAAATTTTTATTTACTTTTATTTGTTTATTTATTTGTCATTTACTCTTACTCTTCAACTGTATTTTTTTTCCTGTTACTGGGGATTGTATCCAGGGATGCTTTACTACTGAGCTACATCTCCAGCTCTTTTCTATTTTTTATTTTGAGACAGGATGTTGGTAAGTCGCTTAGGGTCTTGCTCAGTTGCTTAGGCTGGCCTCAAACTTTAAATTCTCCTGTCTCAGCCTCCCAGCTTGCTGAGATTACAGGTGTGTGCCTTTGTATGCGTCTCCCTCCAACTCTACACTCTTGAGATGGCTTTTCTACCTCCAAACTACATTTAGCAGTTTAATTCACATAGAAATTATTTAGTATGATGTCAAAATTGAACTTCTAAAAACAAATTCTACATAGAAGTCCTGTTTTCCCAAAACAGCTTTTTAATCTTCAACCTTAAACTTATCATCTGACGTGCAAACTTGATCATGTACAAAATTGCCATATAAACACATACTTGTTTCTGGATCTTTTCTTCTGTTCCATTGACATTTTAATTCTTTTTTTTTTTCAATATTTTTTTTAGTTGTAGATGGACACAATATCTTTATGCAAGGCAAACGCTCAACAGCCCCAGTCCGATATTTTAATTCTTGCACAACTCTAGTTTGGTGACACTGGAATATCAGTCTGATAAACTACTCCCAAAATGTTGTTCTCTTCAGTCAAAACTTTATCTTTCTCCATATTTTTTCTTGTGTATAAGTTTTAAAAACATGTAGTGAAGTGCGATGACAAATTGTATTTGACATTTTATGGAGTTGTGAGGAGTTAACAACTTCATTTATTATCCCATCCGATACTCTCATCTTTCACTTTTCAGATCAGAGTTTGACTAAACATCTCATTTTATTGTACTATTGTTTGATAATTTTCATTGCTTTTATGAGCAGCTCTACTTTTTCATAGCCGTTTTTCTAATGATTCTTTTATTGCTCTCTTGGAGATTTATCAACTTTTATTCTTCTTGTTTCTGTCTTACTTTTCTCTCGTGTTAGTTCTAATAGTTTTTTGATGATTCTCTTGGATATTCCTGACAGATAATTATGACTGCAATTAATGACAGTTTTTTTCGTGTTTCTAAGATTAATACTTGTTTTTTTCCCCCTGTGCAGTAGCAGTGATGATTATAAACATTATTTTATTATTCCTGACTATAGTCAGTACATTTTGCACATCTTACCATTATACATAACGTTTACTATAGATAGGGCTTATCCCTAGCTTATCCTAAGGTTTTCAGTGTGCATGTTGAATTTTATAAAATGTTACTTCCTCCATCTACATAGATGATGATATATTAGCTCATTAATATGGTAAATTATGCCATTAATGTCATCAGATTTTTGAATATTGAATCACTTTACTGGAATAAACTCTACTTGTCATAATGTTATTCCTTCAATGGACTGGTATATTTGCTTTGCTGCTATTGAACTTGGGAATTTAAAATTACATGTGATCTTTTATATTTCTGTTTTATCACTATTTTTGCTAAATTTTAATCTTAGATTTATGCTGGCCTAAAATAAGTAATTTGGAAGATTACCTTTTTTCTCTTTCTTTTTTATGGTTTATAAAAATCCCAATTATCTGTCCATCAAAAATTTTGTTCAAATTCTCCTATACTTTTTGCATTGTAGGGACAGGTTTTCCTCAATTAGTGTATTTAGCTGTTGTGCTGAATTTCAAAATTCACAATTTTTTTTTCTGAAAAGTCTATACCATGTAGATCAAGAAAAAAAATCATTGTTGGAAAATTATGCACAGCATTATCTTCTTAAACTTTGCTGCATGCCTTAAGTTACATTTTCTGTTCTCCTGGTTTTGTTGTTGTTGTTGTTGTTTGTTTGTTTGTTTGTTTTTTGCTTTTACTCTTTTTACTACTATGAGTAGTCTATAGTGTCCACTTCTTATCCTATTTAAAGCTTCTACTGAATTAACAGAATATTTGTTCACTTGATTATTGGGTGCACATTTATCCAAGCCTACTAATTGGTTTTTCACATATCTAGTATTTTACTTATTTTTGGTTTATCAGTTTCTGAAAGTTTATTAACATTTCCCACTTGGGTTTTGGATTTATGTATTTCCAGGGCATGGTGATAGATGCTTACAAACCTTTTGGACTGTAACTTTTACCAATGGGAAGCGTCTTGTTTGGTTACTTCTAGTGATTTTAGCTTTTAATTTTGTCTTATATTAATACAGCCATGTCTCTTTTGTTTCTTTTTCTTTTTTAGGAGGGGGAGGGTGGGTGGTAGGATTGCTTTGGTTTCATTTGGTTTCTTTTGATTTTAGCCAAATAGATATTTGATTTTAGCCTGATAAAGCTTTGTCCATCTCTTTATTATTAACTTCTAAAAGATTCTGTTTTTGACAACATTGTAAACAAAGTATACATTTTAAAATTTTATTCCAGTGCCATTTTCAAATAGGCAGTTTAATAGTAGATTGACCAAAACATCAATCTTGGCAATGATTTGATCTTTTGTTGTTGTTTTTGCAGTACTGGGGATTAAACCAGGGCCTCATGCAACCTAGGCAAGTGCTCTACCACTGAACTACATTCCCAGTCCTTTTTTAAAATTTTGTTTTAAGACAGAGTCTCACTAAGTTGCCCAGGCCAGCCTCAAACTTGCCATTTCTCAAGACTCCCAAGTAGCTGGGATTGTCAGTATGTGCTACTGTGCCCAGCAATGATTTGGTTTTTGCAGTTCACCACCTTTAAAACCTATTGAAATCCATTTCTAAATGTGATTTTAGTGAACACAGTATAAAGGGATGTTCTCACTGATTGTCCTCACAGCTCACCAGGGTATCACCACCATCCTATGAACTAACTTCCACAGTGTAAAATCTGGAAGAAGCATTATAATGCCAGGCGTCTTCCATGTCTTCCATCTCATTCTTACCTCACTGAAGCTTTCTATGGAATCCACCATAGATTTTCCTTATGGGGTAAAATATGTATCAATTTCAAATTCAAATTAAAATTTAAAGACCAACTCATGAAGAAAACTGGAAGACCTAGGAGACTCGCACACTATCTTAGGCTGTTGCATTTTAACTGAGGTTATTTTGAAGTAATGAAAATTTAAATATATATATATATATCTGACAGTTGTATCACTACCATGTCCTCAACAATGCCTAATTGCTAAACAAACAACAAATTCTTCCTGGAAAAGCAGCTGTTGATTGATGCCCTTAACAGATGGAATTGAAGGGGGGAAATGTATTAAGACCTTTCTCTATCTTGATAGAACAAATTCAGCCTTGTAGATTTTACTTTTTCATCAGTCATTAATGCTTCAGCAAGGTTGGTAGTGAAAGCTCAAGGATCACCATTTCTTCAACAGCCAGACTTGGTCAGAATCCAGTGGGTAGAAAAAGAGATAATGTGATAGCAGTTAAGATTTGACTCAGGGGATTATTTTTAGATTAAAAGTTATTTTGTTTCCCTCAAATATTTTTATTTGGTGGAGGGTGGATACCAGGGATTGAACTGAGGGGCACTTGACCACTGAGCCACATCCCCAGTCCTATTTTGTATTTTATTTAGAAACAGGGACTCACTGAGTTGTTTAATGCCTTGCCATTGCTGAGGCTGGCTTTGAATCAAGGATCCTGATCCTCCTGTCTTAGCCTCTCGAGCCGCTGGTCTTAACAGGCATGCACCATTGAGCCCAGCTGTTTCCCTTAATTTTTACCACAAATAAAGGATTGTGGGGCTGGGGATATAGCTCAGTTGGTAGAGTGCTTGCCTCACATGCATAAGGCCCTGGGTTCAATCCCCAACACCACACACACACACACACACACACACACATGCGATTGTGACAACCATAACTTCCAGTTTGAGAATATAACTTGTGTATAACTTGTTTTAACAACTTCAGTCCATTTGAGAATTCGGACATTGTAGTTTAGGTGAATGTCACGTGGTGTGGAATATGTGGTACACTGCCCTTGAAATATTTGTGTGAATTAGGAACGTGATCGACACAGGAGGTATTCTGGTATTCTAAACCAGTATATGCCTAATATATTGGACTCATTTATTTGGTTTGTTAAAGCTTGAACATGTTGACCTCAAGAATAATTCTTAAAAGTATTTAAAGGTTCAGGAATGCATAGTGAACTAACTTGATAATTAAATGGAGATCAGCATGCATAGTAATTTACTTCTGATCTTTTTCTGCTAATAATGAACTCTGAATAAGAAACATCAAACTTAAGAATGTTGACCTTTGTCTTAGAGGTTAATACATATAAGTTAACCAATGGCAGTTTATTTTTTTCAGTTCAACTTTGTAGGAACCATACTTTGTAGAGTACAATTTTAGAGTCCACTACAGGTTTATGATCAAGATATTTATTGGTTTAACATCTGGAATCAGAGAAGAAATAGGAGTATCGGATGAGATTATTATCAATTTGGTTTATTTTCATTTTAAATGATTTCTATATTTGGGGCCTGTTTTATTAGTTATTTTTCTTATCTTCCTGTCTTAACTCTGACTTTTAAGTATCAATAAAAACATCAACATATGCAGGCTGAAGGTAAACTTCTCCACTAGGCCACAGGTTTTTCATGTGGAATGCTTAGCTTATTCCACTGCACAAGGATCTCCACAGTCTTTGGCACAGATGAGACTAGATCAATGCCTATCTTTCCTGACCCCATAGGAACATTACAAATTGAACTTGATTTCTTTGGTGATTGAAGAACACTCATCATCGTTCCCCACGTTTTAACAAATCTAAGATCCAGATGCTTCAGACAGTAATTGAATACACCCTTGCAAGATGGCAAGGTGCAATAATTGTGTGAAAACATTACATTGATTCCTTTTGGTAACATCAATAAAGCACTAGCATCAGTCTCTTTTGAGTCTGTGAGGTACATATCAAAGTATATACGGCCAGTTTATACAGCCAGTTTTATTTCCTCTGGTTTCTTTAGATGGAGAAGCTTCAGCAGGAGTCACGTGGCTTGTCCACAGACATAGAACTTGGTAAGTAGCAGAGTCAGGATAGAAACCACCCATCGGGCTCTACAGGTCGCACTGATCTCTATCAGTGCAGTAGGCACTGAAAAAGAAACCATGAAATGAGTGAACAAAGGGAAAGGTAGCTCCACAGCACAGTATTATCTCAGGGTTAGGGTGAACCATATGGGACCGCCATTTTTAAATGTCAGGGTAGCCAAACATCTTTGATTTATAGTCCTCTATTAAATCTTTGATTTAGCTCACTCTGACTTTTAAAAACTAATCACCTGCTTTACACCAAACCATATGTACCCTATGAAACACCAAACACATTAGGGTAGGTGTATGAAGAGGGAAGGGAGAGAGAGCCCAGGATGAGAGGAAACATCTTTTTTAATTTAATTGTTTCTTATACTCACGATATAAGTGTGCTTGGGTAGAGATAGGCACATCGCCAGCATTCTTACCCTTCACTCTCTGCATGGTCTGGGAGACTGCTCAACACCGCTCTGCTTCTCAAGCATCTCATCCATATACCAACATGACCTGCCCGCCATCGCTGGCCCAGACATTTCGTTTTCCAGTATTAAGGTGAAGAGGTTGAGAAATCCAAGTAACATTTCCAGGCTCTGGGGAAACATTTAGTCAGCTAGTAGAAACTCATTTTCTTTTCCACTAAGAGAGATAAATCTTCTGTTTCTTTATCCGGCATAGCTGGTTTATTTTTTCCAATACACTGACTTTCGGCCTTTTGAACGTTGCAACATCCTCAGGTGTCTTCAAGAGAAATTAAACATTACCAGAAGACACAGACTAGCATGAGTCTCCTTGGGTTTGGATTCCTACTTCTGCCCTTCGTTTATTTTTAAGAGATGGGTCACCATGTTACACAGGCTGGTCCTGAACATGAGAACCAAAGAAATCCTTCTGCCTCAGCCTCCAGAGTAGCTGGAGCCACAGGCATGCCCTATATACCCAACTCCACCTCAGCTCTTTGTTAGCTCCATGACCTCTAATAGATAACTCTCTTTGTCCTTATCTGTAGAATAGGGGCACATCACAGGACTATGGTGAGGATAAAACCTGTAATATCTAGAACATAGTAAACACACCACAAGAGTTAGCTAGGGTTATCTAATTATTAAGATGACGTGGTCACGTTTATCAACATACTTATAACTGTTACTTTATATCCCTTTTTGATTTAAAAAGATTAAATTGTTTTCACACTCAAAAAGCTTTTCACTGTAAGTCTCAGTTCACCTCCTGTTTTTACAGATACTATTGGAAAGGCTCCAGACAGAACTTCCATATAAACTTTAAATTCTATAATACAAATTCTTTTTACCTTTCAGCATACACTTCCATTGCTATAGTACTTTATTTTACCTCTTAAAATTGAAAAAAATAAATCTTAGTTTTCTACAGTCTGCATTCCAAACTTTTTCCATTATTAAGTGGAGCATTAACATGTTTTATATAATTTATTTGGACCTCATAGTCAAGTTTATTAAAATCATGCATGATTCCAGGCCACTACGGCAGGAAAGCTTCAACACCTGTCAACTCAGTTTCCTTAATTGCCGCCTCGGCAAGAATAGCCAAGTATATCTAGGAAACTTAGAACCATGGAAATTCTAAACATTGATTAAATTGCCTGGAAGTGATAGATCCTAAAAAGATCAAACGTTATTACTTTGGAGATGTTCCTTGTGGACTTGTGCATAAAAAAGTGCAGATTTAATAACTCAGCTATGTTAGCAGAATCATCCATTTTAGCTGGGCTCACCTAATTCTATATACACTTTCTAATATTTCCCTTCTTAATAGTACAATTCCTCTTAAACCCTTTGACTTCATGTATAGGAATCTTTAAAAATTCAGGTCATCATGGAACATTAAACTTTAATAACTGGATATGCAGGGCATGGAAGCAAATATATCAGATTGTTCTTGTTAATCATGATCACATTCTTTTTTAAGAACTTAACACCAGGGCTGGGGTGGTGGCTTGGACTGGGGTTGTGGCTCAGTGGTAGAGCGCTCACCTAGCATGCATGAGGCACTGGATTCGGTTCTCAGCACCACATAAAAACAAACTAATGTATCCACCTAAAACTAAAGATACATAAATAAATAAATATTAAAAAAGAACTAAACACCAGTATCACCCAGTTTATTAAGTGATTCAGCACAGTTGAAAAATGTGAAATGAAATAACTGATAGAAAGGTATTTTATAAACTTGAAGGTTCTATATAAGTGTTAGGTTTTAAGTATTAAATCAATAACTTGGAAAAATGAACAGCATGGGTATCATTAAAAAAGTGCTAAATATGGGGCTGGGGTTGTAGCTCAGTGGTAGAGCACTTTCCTAGCATGTGTGAGGCACTGGATTTGATCCTCAGCACCACATAAAAATAAGTTGTGTCCATCTACAACTAAAAAAAAAAAAGGTGCTGACTAGATTGAAGACTCAAATATGTCTCTTTTATGTACTAAAAGCTAATTCTTATGTCAGAATGTATGGATACAACAACCCCAATAAACAGAAAAGAGACAGAAGTATTAGTCTATCCATTTATTCTGGGATTTGCTTGCTTGTAGACTTTGTTTTCCCAAATTATTTATCGTAGCTATGACTTCTTAGTAGTCAGATAAAATGATTAAATGGCATGACAAACTGATTCTTTGTCTTTTGAAGGATACTATCTTTTACTGTCTCTACATGTTAAATTGATTCCTCCATTGCCACACTGTAATTCTAATATAACTAGTCCTAGAAGAAAGATGCAGTATGTGAATAAATCAAATGATAGCACTATTGAACAATGGATGAATGGTAACCTCAGCCAAGGAGACACAGTCACTCATTAGTCTTAAGATGGAAAAGGCATGGCTCCTCAGGAGAGCATTAAATAAAATCATTGCCCAAATCAAGTACAAGAAGGAGCCAAGGAGAAAGTTTCCCTTTTAATAGGGAAAGACATCCAGAAGAGTAGAGGAACTTGATGAAGTGTATAGAGTGTATTGACCAGCGGTCCCTGAAACTTAGTGCACATTAGAATTTCTGGGGAGATTTTAAAACTACTGACACCTGGCTTCCATGCCAATATACCCATCACTGCTGCCTGAGCCACAGTACCTGCCTAACAGAATCATTCAAAAAAAAAAAAAACCCATCTGGATTTTCCTAAAAGTGTTGTGAGGGTCTCTTGTGACTTAGACAGCTGGCGACCATATGGAGGAACCCTAATTAAGAACATACCCAGTCTGGGTTCCAAAGGCAGAAGACTGAGATGGTGATTCCTTTGTGGAAAGTTGATCAGAGAGTACTTTCAGGGTTCACAATTGTGAAAAGGAAGGAAAAGAAGCCAGATTAGGCAGAAGGACAAGTTGGACTGCCATGAAGTTTCAATAAAGGCTCTCAACTGAGACCTCAGGGAAGCTATAAAGCTACAATGGTCCTTCAGGGTTTTTCCAAGATGGGGCCAAGGGGCCATGCAGATATAGGCCTGGGTAGACCAGGCATTGGATATGTGCAGCCCTGGGATAGGCTTAGCCTTTGGAGGCAGTCCTGGAACATGATTGACAAGTGAAAGCCATCTGGCAGCAACTCTCAGAACTAGGGAAGTGCCTTTTGCAGAAGGTTCTGAGAGGCAAACCACAGTGAATGCCTATTAGTTTGATTTTAATATAGTTAACTTTGCCATTTTATCAGGTGGAAGGGTAAGAACAAAATTCAGCCACCCAGCATAAGAATTCCTCTTTCAGAAGGGAGTTTTGTTTAGGAAGATAGCTCCTAAACAGTGGGAATGAGACAGTGTGGAAAAGAGATGGCTACAGGGTGCCACGTGGAAATGCCCAAGAAAAGCATGGAGGCACATGTGAGAGAAGACACGTGACCAAGCAGCACAGGGAAAGTGTAACTTCAGGGACATTTGACACTCAACTTTGATTTGTTCTTAGTGTTGTATATAAACCACTTTCACCATCAAGAGCATGAAAGAGTTTGGGGGATTTTGTTTTGCTTTTTGGTCATTTCCCATGTTTCTAGTGCTGTGTGAAAATCAAGTAAAGAATCAGCAGAAAATATTAGTGCCATGGGGGGTGGCAGATTGAAGTAGAAGTAATGTAGCTCTTAAGGACACCAGACCCCAGGAGATGCCTGCAATTGCAGTTATTTTAGACTCCCAGGGATCTCTCACAATGATTAACTCGTATATGGAAGGACTTGCATGCTTCCTTTGTTGGTTGCAAGGAAGAAAATGTAGAGAAACTCACTAGACCCTCCTGTACAGCCAAACTGGGAAGAAGGGATGCTCAAGAAATAAAGGAGGCTGGAAATGCAAAACATATTCCCCAAAAATAATGGAAAGAAAAGTCCAGATCAGAGGGCCCACAAATGTTCTCCTGACAAATGGAGGTCAGTTCTTTGTGTATACATCTAGGGATATATTTCTAGAATTTAATGGAATTCCTTCCATCTAGATTGTAAATGTTATGCCATTGAACATTTGAATTCCTTGTTAAAAATATTTTTCCATCCTTCAAATACCCTTACTTAGCAGATATAATTTGCATAATGCCTGCATGTTACTTAGACCAATTAATTACTGTGTCGTGAAATTCTCCTAGATTATACAGACAGAACTTTAGATGTGGTATTACTCTATATTCTACAATGCTTCTCAGGGAGAAAATAATATTTTTTAAAATCCAAGAAGTTTTGGCTCCCAAAGACAAAAGCAGTATCTAGCATATTATGAAGTATAATTTGTTAGGACAATAGGGTGTTGCATAAAATTAATTTATATTTAATACATATAAAGATCATCTTTTAAAACAAACTAAAGCCTACTTTAATCTTATCTCCTTTAAAAAAAATACTGATTGCAAAAAGGTAACCCAAAGGTTGATTCGTCTTCTTCTGTTCTTATATATTTTTTTAATTTTTTTTAATATTTATTTTTTTAGTTTTGGGTGGACATAATATCTTTATTTGTTTATGTGGTGATGAGGATCGAACCCAGTGCCTCATGCATGCTAGGCAAGTGCTCTACCTCTGAGCCAAAACCCCAGCCCCAGTTCTTATATCTTTTTATCACATGAGATTGTTGATGTTGAAGATAGGAATTATTTCTTATAAAACTCATTAAGATATTAATATGTGAGGACAAATGTGTTCTATAAATATTGACTATGTCAAAGTACTTATGAATTTATGAAAAACCATGTAAAATGCATGCATACATTTTATTTTATTTTATTTTATTTTTTTAATTTTTTTATTGTGGGTTGTTCAAAACATTACAAATTTCTTAACATATCATATTCCACACTTTGATTCAAGTGGGTTATGAACTCCCACCTTCACCCCATACACAGATTGCAGAATCACATCAGTTACACATCCATTGATTTACATATTGCCATACTAGTGTCTGTTGTGCTCCGCTGCCTTTCCCATCCTCCACGCTCCCCCCTCCCCACTTCTCCCCTCCCCTCCCCTCCTCTCTCTCTACCCCCTCCACTGTATAACCCTGAGGGTCTCCTTCCATT
>NW_025999990.1:36944992-36978864 GCF_001458135.2 Marmota marmota marmota
GAGAAGCAGTTTCCGCGGGCTCCTAGCCCCGGGCCAGGGAAGTTCCGGGAGCTGGAACTCGGCCGCTCCGTGCTCGGTGTAAGCTCCTATAAGTGTAGGCTCCAAGAAGCAGTCCCCGCGGGCTCAGTTCCGGGAGCCGGAATTCGGCCGCTTAGTGCTTGGTGTATGCTCTGATAGGAGCAGGGTCCAAGAAGCAGCCTCCGCAGGCTCCGTGGCCCTGGGCCAGGGCGGTTCCGGGACGGTTCCGGGAGCCGGAACTCGGCCGCCCCGGGCTCCGTGTTCGCTCCAATAAGATCAGGTTCTAAGAAGCACCCAGGCACTGAACCCTAGCAATCTGTCTGCAAGCCGCAGGCGAATTGCAGCCTGAAATTACCCGTTCTATGGCTGAATGAGCTGCGGTCAGTCGAAAACAGGTATGGTGACGTCAGCTTTCCAACATGGTGGCTGCTGGCCTCCTCTGCGGTCTGACCGGTGTGGAGAACCGAGATGGACCGCTTCCTTCCCCCGTCTCGAACCCAGAATTCAGCCCTGAGTACGGTGCTTGCACGGCTGGCAGAAACTGCAGCGCTGTATCCCTGCGTCGCTATCTCCTCGTTTCCCAGCGCGCGCTGCAGACTCTAGCCGCGGGGCGATTTGCTGAATAAGCAGTGTTACCCTCCGTGCGACAAACCTCTCGCGTTTGAGTCCCCGTAGCTGATCCTCGTGCGATGGAAATCCTTCCTCCAGGTTCCGGAGCACCCCACTATTGCTGGAAATTCCTAACAAGATATCCTTTAGCCGTCCTGACTTGTCATACTCCCACACAGTGAAGCAGCACACGGGGGCAATGCACTCCCCTCGCCGCCATCTTCCTTCTCGCATGCATACATTTTAAATGAAAGTAAAAATATTTATTGATGTTTTCCTAATTAAATGCAAGGTCATCATTTTATAGCAGATGATTTTCAGACACTCTGGATCTACATAAAATCTTCCAGGAGGAAACAAAAAATTATATATTCTCTGATCTTCTGAAGTAATGGGCTATATAGTTAAGTTCCTTTCAATTAAGTGTATGCAGTTCCTTTATCTTTGGCTCCCTTCTAGTCTAACTATTGTGTTGTGAATCTCATAGGTCATTTCAACAAGTAATAAAGACAATTTTGAACACTAGATCAGAAGGCTTAGTGCATAGATTATTTTCATATTACCTTAAAGTTTGTAGAAATGATTATTAACTAAGACATTTTAAAAGATATATTAAAAATAACAGATATTAGCCTAATATCGTGACAAATAATTTATTTTGCATATTTTATGATTAGTGATATGCTTAAAATAAATTGGTTCAAATATCAACTCATCTTATAGTTGAGTAAAATAAGATTCAAAAGGAATAAGTCACCCAAAAATATGGTGAGTTAGACTTTGGAGGAAAACCCAGGTATGTCTAATTTTAAAATCCATTTTTGCAACCTATTTCACATAGTCTTTTAAATTAAATTTTCATTTTAACTAAAACAAAATATTTTTAAAAACTGATTTTACATCCAAACATAGCCAAATTTCAGATTTCACTTGTATTTTGTGTATTTTAGTAAATTATCAACTTTTTAATATGTTTAGAAGCTGACCTTAATGTTCCCAGTAGGAGCAATAAAATATGAGATTTCAGGATGTTGGCTATCTTAAAATAGTGCGTATTTGGAATCTAAATGCATATAACTATGTGTGTACACTTTTTATTTATACCAGCACATTAAATGGGGAATTAAGAAAAGTTTCCATTTGAACTAGAAATAGTAAAGTATTACTGAGTAAAGTTAATACATCAGTCTCCTACCCTATCATTTTTTTTTAAATCAAGCAGAAATAACTGGAGTAATCTGAAAGGGAAAAGAGGGCATAAGAAGAAAAATATGTAAACTATGAAAGGATGAGAGAGGAATACACTTATTTAAGGAGTAGGAAGGTATCTGGATTCTTGGAATCAGAGATGCTGTGTAGATGAGTGGAAACAGAAGGATTTTAGAGCCAGGAGCCCAAAATCAGAATTACTAGTTGGTAACAAAGTGGCCACACATGTACCAATCAAACCCTTGTCATCCTCCACAGCCTTTCCTCTACTATGTATATATAATAATGCCTGCTGCATGTTTAATTTAAAAAGTTGTTATGACAGGCAAAAAAGAAAAAAGAAAAGAAAGAAAGAAAAGGTATATGAAAGACTTTTCTAGAATATAAATGCAAATGAATATTAATTTTGATTTTCTTTGTTCATTATTCTTTATGTATAAGCCTACAAACTGAATCTATAAGTTCAGCTGTTTTTCCATGGTCAAGAAGTATTAAAATTAAGATGGTAAAACTAGAAGTATGTGAACTGCCCTAGATGATCTATTTTCTGCCAACATTATAGTTGTATTTATAGTACATAACAGTATAATAAAACGGCCATTCACATAAATCAAAGTTGAAATTTTAGTGAAGCTTCCTTAAAAAGCTTTTGTTAAATTTCATATTTTACATGTGAAATGAAAATATATATTTTTATTTCCTAAGAGATAAATTTTCTGGTGCAGAAAACTACAAAGGATAAAGTAAATGCATTTCATTCCATTCATTATCCCAGAAAGATACAGAGTCAAGAACAATAGACATTGGTTGACCCTCTGAACTGTGAGAAGCACCATGCCAAGCAGAAGTGCATGAAAGTAATTAAGACTTATGGTCTTTCTTCAAAGACTTTCTGGCCCCATAGAGAGATAAGGTAGGTGACCAGCTACTACATGCTACCATGTGGTAAGTGTCATAGTCAAATGGGCCCAATTCCATCAAAGCTATTAAATCCTTTCAATATCTGACTTCTTTTAGCCTACCTCTTCATCATGGCAGTACTTAATATGAGTATGGAAGGATAAATTTCTCAAATCCAGCGGATAGAAAAAGAAAATTCTAGAAAGGAATATTTGAAAAAACAAAGCAAGATTTGATTTCAAGGCACATATTGGGAATAGTCAAATAAGACTAAAGGATACAGCTTCAAGGAATAAGGCTCAGTTGAGGTGGAGACAGATTCAGATTATGCTCTCCTCTGCATAATATGCTAAATAATTTATATTTTCATGCCTTATGTTATGGAGAGCTGAGAAAAAAATTTAGAATGAAGGAAAGCTATCTCAGCTTAATTTTCTTGCATAGTCATATTTGTAGCTCTTTGGAATCTGCAGAGCCTGACTAAAATCTTTGGAGGTGTTGGACACTAAGAAAATTATAGCAATTCTATCATATGGGAAGAAAAATCATATTAAATTAAAAAAAATAAATATAAAGAAAGCTGACCATGGTCTCATTTTTGTTATATTAATCATTTCAATGCTGTTGTGAAACGTTAACTATGAAATTATTTCAATTATTTCCTTACTTTCCCATGTGCTAACATCTAGTCTAGAACAGAAAGAATGAACATCAGTGGGTTGAGCTTAGAGCCTGGGGGTAGGAGTGCCCTGCAGTAGCCCCAACCAAGGCTGATGTGGTCATGGTTGTGAGATTGGGAAAAAAAAAATGGCAAAATAAGCACATATAGAAGGTGCTCTGAAGGAATTTGAATAAATAAATACATGGGTAAAGTAGAATAAATAGAACCAAGGAAACCATAAAAGATGGGGGTTAATGATGGTTGATAGAGAGGGAGAGTATGACTAATTAGCATTGAACTTACTCAGATTCTCAGAATGGCAGTTCCTATTAGGCTAGATAATAGAACAAAAGCGTATTTCAAAAACGCACAATGTCAAAATGGTGTTGCTGCAAACCAATCAAATAGAAATATCCAATAGCTGGTTAGTCTCTTTCTTTCCTGTTTCATGAAGAAAAGGAAAAGGGAGAAATACACACACACACACACACCACAAACACACTGTGAGAACCCTTACTAGCAATTGAAAAACAACAAAATCCTAAAGCCTAGTACAACATTGTAATCTGCCTCTGAGTGGGGATTTGAAGACACAAATCCAACTGATCATTAGGAATTCCCAGGACTCTTGTCAGACAACATGGGTCACAGAAAAAAAAAAAATCTGCTTCCAGTGCAGATACAACCCTGTTTAAGAATCTTGTACCAAATAAATAAATAAATGGTTTCCATAAAGTGCAGGGTGTTGCTGTTACACGACTTTTACATTTTGTTTTAATATTAATAGGATGATTCAGCATTTAATGTGGTCACATTTTATTTAACAAATGTTAAAATGAATGAATTGAAAATTGTTGTGTGGTTCTTTAAGGGCGATATTGGTTTAGAAAATGACAGACCTTAAGGGCAAGAAAGGGACATCATGCTAAAATTGGAAAGGGTTCCTGAAAGAAAAATCCAACAGTATCAAAGGGACAATACACCACTCTGATTCCAGTAGAAAAAGAAATCTATTCCTCCTAGTTGCAGTAATGGAACTTTCCCTGGCTTGAAAGGAAACCTGCACATCAAAGCATAAATGGCACTCAGAGTGCTCGCAGAATCATGTCAGAAGGCGATGTGGAGTTAACTGACACAAACTACTGATTTCTTTGATAGACGGCGATGCAGACAGCAAGGTAAGCCAAAGCTAAAATGGAAATAGAACCAGAAAGGAAGACCTGAGAAGGTACAGATGTGTGTCTGAGCGAAAGCTGAAGGGAGTAGAAGAAAATGGTATAAATAGAGGAATCACAATATTATTTGGTACATTGTACCCAGCTCTGGGTTTCTTCACTCATTAGAATGAAAAGTGCATCAGTAGGTCAGTCATCTTACCTTTTCACAATTGTATGAGGAATGTTTTGTATTTATTCACTGATAACAACCCTTTCTTTTTATGATTTCATAATAAGAGTGTTCAATGGATTGCAAATAAGTTATTATCTCCACTTGCTAATATGCCATGGTGTCAAAGTCAATAAATTCTTGCTGGATTTGGGATAGTATCCTATAGTGTGGATCTTAAATATCCCCAGAAGTATTAAAAGTTTAGTCCCTAACTTGGCACTACAAGGAGGTGGTGGAGATATTAAATGGTAGGGCCTAGTGGGAAGTCTTCAGGTCATTGGAGGTGTGACCTTGAAAGGGATAGGGAGACCCAACCTCTATCCTTTCCTCTATCTTTCACTTTCTGACCAGGATGCAAAGAGTTTTTCTCGTCCATGCACTCCCACTATGATATGCCATTTTGTTTATATCTCAAATACTTCTAGTTTGCTTTTCCTAGAACATTCATTCACTCATCCATTTGTTTCAAAACCTAGTGACTTTGAGCATCCAAAAAAGAAAAAAAAAAAATAGAGTTCTATCGTACTTTTTGTCGGGTTGGTTTTATTTTGGTTTTGAGACAGAGTCTTGTTATATTGTCCATGCTGGTCCTTAATGTGTAGGCTTAAGTGATCCTATGACCTCAGTTTCCAAAGTAGCTGGGACTACCGGCATGTACCAGTATGTGAGGCTAGTTACAAGATGTTTCACTTCTCAAAGTAAAGGCCACTGTGATGGGCCTCGAGATACAGGTTTTTGTTCTAAGGTAATCAATCTTCCTCCCTCTTTTCCTCTTCCTTCTCACTCCTTCAATCTAAGGATAGAACTAAGCAAATTTAACAGATTATTATAGCCAAATCAAAATTCAAAAAATGCTATAGAGCTTCAGGAATGTTTTAGTAAACTTTTTTTGCTGCTGTGACTAAAAGGATCTGACCAGAACAACTGTAAGGAGGAAAGTTTATTTGAGGGCTCACGATTTCAGAGGTCTTAGTCCATAGAAGGCTTGCTCCATTCATCAGAGCTCGAGGTATGACTCAACATCATGGTGGAAGAGGGTGGCAGAGGGAAGCAGCTTACATCAAGATGATCAGCAAGGAGAGAGAGAGAGTCTACTCTCCAGATTCAAATATATATAAACCAAAGCTACATCCTAATTCCCACCTCCTCCAGCCATACCCTATCACTTTAGTTACCACACAGTTAATTCTTATCAGGGGATTAATTCACTGATTGGGTTAAGAATCTCATAATCCTATCATTTTCCTCTGAACTATCTTGCATTTTCTCACATGTGAGCTTTTGGGGGACACTTCACATCCAAACCATAACAAGGAATAATAAAGACTATGATTTACTTTAGTTATGTGGCTAACTTAACAATTAGTTCACAGCACACCAGTAAGTTTTATAGGCAAATAGTTGACAGCAAAGAGGATCTATTTCTATAAAGGCCAGAGTGAATGAACTTACTGAACTTTCTCTTAAACTAAGATTTCTCTTGTTAAATAAAAAAAAAATTGCCTTTTTATATAAAGGTGACTGTTCAGTAAAAGGACACACATTTTGGTTTAGTTTCTATAACATCAGCAGCAATGGTTTCCCTCAGAAGAACAGATGAGTTTGAGGATGCTGGCTTTTCAATTTCTAACTGCAGAAGTCCTGGCTCACACAGAGGTTACGTCTACGACCTTGGCTTCATCAGCATCATGATCTCAGCAATGCAGCTATCATTCCCACCTTTTGACCTAATGAATACAAACCATATTTCATCAGAGAAAAGGGCCAGGGTCAACAATTAACATTTTAGACTTATAAATATATATGGATCTATGTGCTTGCATTTTCTGCAATACTACAGTATAGTATTATTTCTTTCTAAAACCCCAAAAGAGCAAATAACTATGAGATTTGCTACCAAATATGATTCCAAATGAGCAAATATTGTTAATATCTCTAGACAATAAATTGTAGGATTCAATAAACATTGTTGTAAACCAGAGTCAATTGTATTGTTAACTGAAATAAAGCTCTAGATGCATTTGAATCATACCTGATTAAATGATAACAAACACTAAAAATCAATTAATAGAGTGGATTAACCTATTATTCCATTCCACTCTCTCTTTGGTAAGTCCAAACCTCATGTAAGTAATCTGAGAGTTAAAACGAAGCTGACTTGTGTTGCCTTCAAAGCTCCCTTTCACCGTTGACACATTTTACAAGGGCACTATGTGTGATATAATTCAGTCCTCAGGCCAAAATATATAGGGCTAATCCTAGTTTATTTCTGAAAACATGGCATTGCAAAAATCAAAATAAACAAACTTGCACTCCAACTTGCTCATCTCTCAGTGAGATTCATATAAACATGGAATTGTTTAATTTTCCATTTTCCATCATATGAATTGAACACAGAACTGTCCTGCAGCTAGGGACTGTCAGCAACTGCTTAGACACAGAAATGAGAGGAGAGGGCACCACTTCCTGAAGCAGGCACCCCAGTGCCTTCTCTTCTGACATCCTTACACCAGCCCCATGTGGGTTCCAGAGACCCCTTGATCCTTTGTACTAAATTTGGCTTTCTGATTAAAACAATTCCGGTGATTGTTTTTTACCTAACACCAAAGGAATACCAAGGAAGATGACAGGAACCAGGAAACCTCAAAGAGAAATCAAGGAAGGTTAATTGGTTCATAATTTCCAGAGTCCAACTGGAGACTACCTTGCTTGCCAAAGGAAAAGTAAACTTCACTCAAATGTTTTATTTGTGTAAGCAATGTCAATCAATTGTCATAAAGAGATGGTAGAAAGTTTTCTTGTAAACTTAGTTTTTTTCTCATGCAATAAAGCCAGAATATAAATATGTCATTTGGAAAGGGTAAAGCCAGACATGTTAACAATTTGCCCAACAAAGGCTTGCTATTCTGCATGTGGGGCAGGTGGCATTAATTTCTTAGGATAAACAGATTAAAATGAAATATGAATCTGATTCTGGTTCATTTGAGGAAGACAAGACAGAGCCTAGCTTGAGACAGAGGCGCCATATGGAGATAAGCATAGACAGAAAGAAAAAGACTAAAAGAAGGCACATTGCCAAATATTATGACTTTAATCTGTTTACCAGTAGCATCCTGGATACCTCTAAAGGCCTCTACTTTTTACCTCTGAGTTTTCAGGCTACAGCAAGAATATGAATATGTATAAAAGGGGATAAATGATTCAGCTAAGATGTATTCTGTTAGCTAAGAGAGCTAGAGGCAATTTCATATTTGCATTTTTATCATCACTTCTTTAAATAAGATTACATAAATTCTAAGTTATCTAGTTGTTTTCCAAAACTTTTTTTGCATCAATTTTTGAATTAAAATTTACATTTGAAATTTTCAAAAATCCCTTTTACTGGGAGAAGATTTCTCTCTTACACCTATGGGATTTGGTAGAACCTTTACATTCCAGTTTCTATACTAGTTTATAAATGAATTGGTTCATACATCTAGTACAAATAAGTCAAACCTTAAATAACCAGAAAATTCTTTATATTATTCTTATTCCTTAGATCTTTTTCCTAAGTAATTGATGTGCTCTTACATTTTGATATTTTTACCTATTTATTAAATGTTATTCCTTAAGTGTATGCATGATTTTAAATCTTTGCTAATTCCCTTACTTTATGGGGCAACGTTGGTTAGAAATCATTAATAAACAGAAATCTTGACCTTCTGACCTGGAGTTTGAAAATGATAGATGGAGTATAACAAGGGTGTTATCAATTCTTAGAATCTTTGCTCCAGCAAACTACATTATGTACACACCCAGTGACATTTTTATAACAAAAAGAAATGTTTTTTTCTGGCATAATTATGAGATACACTTCAGAGATCAATATTTTTACACACTGAATAAGGTACAATAAAGTCAGAACTTTAAAAACGGGGGCAAATTTTACAGTTGCTCAGGAGTACTGTGGGCATAGTGCTCTCTTCATATGAACCACTGTCCTGTTATTGTCAATAATATTTTCTCATATAGGTTTCTCACAGAAGGAAACCATTTCCTTTTATTGGTTGCTGTTTCTATGTTTCTGGGTAAGTGCCAACTCCTTGCAGATTGAAATAAAAATACTGGTTTAAATATAACTAAAATACTGATTTAAATGTCTATTAAATCTCCCTATAACAAAATGATGAGCTACTTAAGACTATTACCAGTTTCTTAACATCTGAACAAACATTATGCCCAACGGTGAAATGTTGATGAATTTTCATTATTTAATTGTTTTTCATGGTCTCAGAGATAGTACTCCTTTGCTTTTGGTAAAGGTATCTTTTAAGGGTGCAAAAATTTTTACTGTATCTTCCATTAAAAAGTAAACTGCAAAATTTAACCACCTGGTGATATGATAAACCAGAAAAAAGACCTATTATCCCCACTTGAAAAGTCTTAGGACCTAAGGACCTAGAAGAGATGAGATCATTGGGTCAAATCAATTCTCCTGGATACTAAGTTGCATCAATATACCATACACATAATTCAACATGGAGGACAGCCAAACAGAAACAGGCTATTGAGGGTTGTTGCTATATGCACATAAATTGCTTATTGGCCGCTTATAATTGAAAAGGAATAATTTTTCAAGTCAATATTGGGATTAGTGACAAGCATCTATAACAAACAGTTAAAAGGACAAAATAGAAACTTGCTGCAGTGGGAGAGATTTGGGACTATGGGCCAAGAGTGGAGAGTATTTAAAAAAAATTGTTTTAGTTGTTGATGGACCTTTTTAAAATTTATTTGTATGTGGTGCTAAGAATCGAACAAGTGCCTCACACATGCTAGGCAAGCACTCCACTACTGAGCTACAACTCCAGCCCATGGAGAGTATTTTTAAGCATAAAGACAAATTAGATTTTAGGTAAACTGTTACTAGCTAAATAATGTTATGAGAAATACATGAAAGGCAAATACAAATATTGAATAAGCAAAGAATCATTAAAATTAAGGAATCCCAAATAAATATAAATTGTACCCTGTACCCACAGAATGGGTCTGTGGTTATAACAACAAAAACTTTAAAACATCTTTAGCTTAGGTCTTAATTTCCTCAGCTGAGCATATGAAGATATTAATAATGTACATATTTTATAGAATTATTCTATTAGGAGAATTTATATATGTAATGTACTTTGAACAGAACCTTGAACATACAGCAAGTATTCAACAAATATTAGCACTTGCTACTTCTGTCATTATTATACTCCATCTTTGTGAGAAAGGGAGAACTTGAAAAATGATCACTTTCAATGTAGTAATTCCCTTCTGCTTTTATCAGAATGATTTTACATGTTACATAACTCTTCCCAAAGTATATATGACTCAGCACTTGAACTTATGAGTTGCCTTTTATTTTTAAAAAATAAGAGTTCACTTCCTCTTTACTAACAGGTAGAGTTCAATATCTTATTAAATCAAATATTTGTCCTTAAAAGTATCTCACCCAGTAGTGGGTCATTATGTCACTTTACTCATACTGCTCCAAACCGTCTGTAGAGGTTTACTAAAAAAAATAAGCATTTTAACTTTGTAAGAAGCAAAGGATTTTCTTGAGACAATTTCACCTTTTTATTAGACGAGAAAATTATATCAGCAATTTTTTTCTCTTTTGCCATGTGGCTTTGACAAATATGCCTTAGCAAAACAAATGAATTAGCCACTAACAATATGGAGATAAGTTAGGACCTCTGGCAGCAAAGAGTTATCAGTGTATTTAGGGAAACAAATCAAATATCTCATACAGAAATTATATGGTGATAAGTGATGAGATAAAAACAGAAATATAATGCTTCAGACACCCACAATCAGGGTTGTCAATTATTACTGGTTATGGTTGTGCAAACTTCTACAAAGACAATAGCATTTTATGAATATGGATGGGGTAGAGATGGAAATCTAAACTTAGAGCTCAAGAAAATGGTAAGGTTGAAAGGTGCATATCTGAGGAGGGATCAGTAAAGCAGATAACAGAGACCATGTTTACAGATAATATTACCCAGAGAGATATTATACACCAAAAATAAATCAAGACATAATTTCTAATATCTGGTATAAATGGAATGCTGAGTCATTTTCTTATTTTGTAGAGAAGACCAGAACTTAGAAAGAAGGGTATCCATTTTGGCAGATTCTTCTTTTGGTGATGGCATGGTGGTTTATAGAGTACTAATTCTCCTTTCTCTAGTGTTTATAAACTGAAGTCAGGAAGCACTAGACAGAAATCAAAAGTAGGCCAAACCTGGAGAAGAATTGGCTCTTGAAAGAGGAGAACACTGGGTGAGATTTGGTTTCTATAGCATTTTGCCTGAGGATACTTTTAGTCCCCACGGCATGGAGCAGCCTAAATATAATCAGGATGCTTTGGTCTTACTCAACAAGTCAGAGATCAGAGTTTCGGACTGCAAAATGGTATGAAACTGAGAAGGGAAATCCCCAATTAAAGGAACATGTCTAGAGGTTTACTCCTGAAATCTATGAATATAAACTGTGTCTAAATATTACATTATCTTGGAAATCTCTAAAGGGCTCATCAGAATAACAGCTAGAAAAGTGAGATAAATTTTGTTTCAGACATTACTCTTCACAAGAGAAAGTGAATTCAGAATTAGAGAAGAAATTAACAGACTGCTAGAACAAAAATAAACATTTTCAGATGATTATGCCAAAATCCATTTCTCTACACATATTATCCACAATATTTGATATATAATAAAAATTACTAGACATGTGCCCCTTATTCGGGAAAACATGTTACACAGTCTAGAGAAAAGCAATTAATACTACTGGACCTAAAGATAGAATTAAAAAAATAAGACACTAGAATTATTGAAGAAGGACTTTAAAGTAGACATTAATTATGTGTTAATGATTTTAAAAGAAAATGTGATGATGATACATTAAAGATGGAAATGAACAAAAGGAACTAAGTGAAATTTTTCAAATTAAAGATACAGTATCTGAAATGAAAAATATCCTCATTGGATTACTAGAAGATTGGTATGTTAGAAGAGCCAGTGAGCTTAAGTATAAATTAATACAAAGTATACATCTGAAGAACAGAAAGAAATATGGTATTTAAAAAGAAGATTATCAGTAATAGAAGGGACAATAACTAGTAAATCTAATGTAAGTATCATTGAAGTCTTAGAAGGAGAGAAGAGAGGGAAAGGGGTAGAGTATTTTCCAAATTTGGTGAAAAATATAACTTCCAGATGAGAGAAGCTCAGGGAATCTTAAGTTAATGCACAGTAGACTACAACTAGACATATTAAAAAACTGCTTAAAAACAAGAAAAAGAAAAATTTGAAAATGGCTAGATAAGAATGACATATTAAAAATAAAACTATAAATTATATTCAACTTTTCTTAAGAAACAATGAAAACCAAAGACAATGGAACAACATCTATTGATAAAAAATAAAATCTGACAACCAAGAATTCTATCTTGGTTAAAATATTCTTCAGAAATAGAGGTTTTCATTGTAACACTAATAATAATAGTAATAATAATAATAACAACAATAGCAACATTCTTCATCAGACCTATACTACAAAATATGTCAGAAGAAATTCTTCAGACAGAAGCAAATGACATTATATGGCAACTCAGATTTGAACATAAAGAGAACTGTAAATGATTCATTTAAGGTAAACCTAAAAGATTATGCATTTTTCCTTCATTTATTTCTTTTAAAAATTGAAAAATACTTGATTGGCCCAAAGGAAACAAAAAGATTAATTAAAATGAAGGGGACAATAAAAAACAAAAACCACAATGTTAGATAAATAAAATTGGGTCCTTATCACCACTATTACTGAACAAAGCACTGTGTGTATAAGGCAGAGATTGTCAGAAAATCAAACGGCAAGGCCCATTTTTTGCTATAAAAGACATTTTAAATAGAAAGACAAAGACAAGTCAGAAGTAAGCATATAAAAAAAGCTATGCCATAAAACAGTAGACAGGAGAAAACCAGTGTGACTGTATTAGTATCAGAAAAAAATAGACTCAAGAAGTGTTGCTTGTGAAAAGGAGGAAGATTGTATTATGATAAAATAATTAACGGATCAAGGAAGCATAAACTCTCTATATATACATATGTTTACTTACAGAACTGCAAGAGCAAAAATTGATGAAAATAAAAAGAGAAATAGACATATCAGCAATCAGAGTTGGAGATTTCAACATTCCTCTCTGTCATTGGTAGGACAAGCACCACCGTATTTCACAGCAAAATTGTCACAGATTTTATGCCAAATCTTTCTGCAAAGAAGTAGAGTGCAACTATTATGTGAAGCTATATTTTTTAAAAACTGTGCTGGTATTACTTTAAAATCATTGATTATTAAATGATTATTAAATTATCTTTGATAGCAGATTAGGGTGCTTGAAATACTCATTGAGAATCTGTTAATATGGAACAATAATCCAAATTGATTTGCTACCATTACTTCATGATAATTTAGTGAATGATTTTGTGGTCTGAAGAAAAAGTTAACACATTAGTTGTTACGGATCTGTGAATTAGTTGAAATATTACACTGGAGAAAATTCACTACAGCGTTGTGAAGTATGGACTTAAAAAATTTAATCTTCAGTGTACGAAAATGCTGTGCTGTCATTGGTTTTGTTCTCTGATATACCATTCTCAGTGCCACTCACATATGAAGTGTTCAGCATTAGTACTGCAGCCTCTAGACAAAATAAGAACATCCGTTTTCAGAAATATAATGACAATGCCCCATCTATGCTCATGGGTGGCAGTATTGCTAGAAAACAAATACACATCCATAGGCCACTGGTGAATACATTGCTGTTCTGTTTTTCATTTAAGTGATATCCCAAACAGAATTTTACCCATGCGAAAATTGTGCACTGAGAAGTTATAAACCAGTTTTTGAAATGAAAAACAGGATGTGATGATCACACACTACACAGTACACAAAATATCAATAGTTATATAGACAAATTGCACAACACCTTCAAACAACTTAACTGGCATTTATAGAATAGTCAGTAATTGCCTGATACATATCTAAATGTGCATGTGACATTCAACAAGGGATAGCAGATGATGGATAATAAAATAAGTCTAAGTAAATTTCAAAAGATCAAAATATTACAGAGATGTGGTCTCTGACCACAATAAAGTAGAGATAATCACCATGAAATATTTTAAGAGCTCTAAAGGTTTGGAAATTAAATAGCAAACTTTCAAATAACCCATGTGTCAAAGAAATAAGAGAAAGGCAGAACATGAGGGTGCAGGCCTATAATCCCCAAAATTTAGGAGACTGAGGCGGGGGATCACAAGCTGTCGGCCACTTCAACAAATTATGGAGCCCCTCAGCAATTTAACAATACCCTGTCTCTAAATTAAAAAATAAAAAAGGCAGAAGGGTGTTACTCAGTGGTAAAGCACCCCTAGGCACAAACCCCATATCTGCCCCCCACCCCCCAAAAAAGGAAAAAAGAAATCACAAGAGAAATTAGACATTACACATTAGAAAATAGAAATAACACAAAATTAAATGATACCGAAACATGTCAACATTTGTGGGATGTAGCTAAAACTGCTTGCAAGAGACTGTATAGATTTAAACATTTCTATAACAAAAGAAGGTTGAAAATTAATTGTCTAAGCTTTCATCTTATTAAAAAAAACTGGGCAAATTAAAGCCAAAGTGGGAGGATGAAACATATTAAAGTAAAATAAGAAATTAATGGAATAGAAATAAAATATATAGAAAATCAATAAAGCTAAAAGTGTTTTTTTTTTTTTTTTTTAAGGGATCAGCAAATTGAAAACCATCTAGCATGGCTGTCAATAGGAAAATTGGAATTAATATCAGAAAGGAAAGTCATTGTATTAGGGTTCTTCAAGAAGCAGAACCAATAGGAAACACACATGTATTTGTATTTGTGTGTTTGTGTGTGTGATATTTTTTATGAAGACACTTTTGAATGGATTTAATTTCCTTAATAGATATTTATATTTATATTCTTCTCTCCCATCTTGTGTTAGTTTCAGTGAGCAATATTTTGAAATAGTTTCTAAGTCCCTGTCTGTTAAATCTGCCTGCCTACTGACACCTACCTGTCTCTCTGACTACATAAATACATACATATGTGCATAATTACTTTTTATCTAGAAAGCAAAAAAAATAGGACTTTGCTGTAGAGAAATCTGGAGACATCACCTTTACCCTGAGATCAGTTAACATCCCCAATATAGACACAAGCTAAAATCTGTTCTTGCTATATTGTACCAAGAAAGACATAACCTTGTGTTTGCAGCATTCTGGCCAACAAATTAATAACCTGAATCTAATTGTGAAGATGCATTAGACTAACCCAAAATATTGCACCCATTCTTCAAAATATCAAGATCAAGAAGGACAAAAAAAGACTATGAAACAGTCCAGATTAAAGAACACTGGGAAAGACATGATACAACTAGATACAATATTGAATACTAAATTGGGCAAAAATAACTATAAAAACATTATTGATACAATTGATGAAATTTAAATATAAATTGCTGATTAGATATTAAAATTACATCAATATTAAATTTCCAAATTTTGATGATGTATTGTGATTATAGTAAAAGCATATTCTTTTTGGTGGGAAATTCACACTGAAGTATTTAAAAGTAAATGTGCAAGTTGTTCCCAATTTACTTTGAAATGGTTCATTAAAAAATGCATATATGTACACTCACATATGTAGTAGGCCTTCTATGTCTGAGGGTTCCACATCTGTGGACCAACCAACAGCAGACTGAAAATATTTGGAAAAAATAAACTATGCCTGTATTGAAAATGCAGTTTTCTTTTCTTTCATTATTCCCTAAACAATACAACATAACAACTACTTTCATGTTATTTACATAAGTAATGTAAATACTTATAAGTATTTAGATATCATAAGTAATCTAGAGATGATTTAAAGTACACTATAGGATATTTATAGGTTATCTGGAAAACTACGGATTTTATTTTAAAAAGTCTTGAGGATTCTTGAATTTTTGTATTCATGGGTGTCCTGGAACTAATTTCCAATCTATATAGAGAAAAATCTGTATATTTACAGAGAAAGAAATGTGGCAAAATGAAAACCATCGTTAAAATCTGGGTAAACATTTGATGATGTTGCTTCTAACTAATCTTGCAACTTTTCGGCAAGTTTGAAATTATTTCAAAATAAAAGCACCCAAAATAAAATAAATTGAGATGTTTATTTCTCATCTAGTTTAGCCACTCATTTCTTGCAGGAAAACTATAACTAATCCAAGAAAACAACGTTGTGGGAAAGGTAGTTGTTTTCATTTTTGGATGGTTTTAACAGTGATTCCTGAGTTTTTTATACATCTATTTAAAAGTATTAAGTTGAGGTCAAGCAACACCCATTGCCTCCCACTGAAGGGAATAAATGAATTAAATGAATCAGATCAGGAAACAGGCTATGACTAAACATTTGTACCAATACATTACAGTAGTAAACAGGATATGCATTAGAGCACACTCTGAGAGTCACCAAAGGTTACCCCAGGATAGGGACATCAAAGTGAGACCTGAGGACAAAACTTAGTAATAGGAAGCGAGAGGAGTAATGGAGATGTGGAGGAGACATGGTATAGAAGGAGATTTCAGGAAGGTAGAAGGAGAAGGAGGGGAGTAAATGCAAGTAAACAAGATGGCGCATTTGTCAAAATGAAATGAGTTTAGCATGGGAATTCCCTGGCCTGAGAACCCCTGGGTTGTGGGATTATGTCAAAGAAGAGATTAGGCCTGCCTTGGTTTGGCAGAAGGACAAAAGAAGTTCGCATTCTGGAGAGATACCACACAGTAGCCTCAGCAGGATCTCAATGAGGCAGTCTCCTCTCTCCAGCTCACCAGCTGCTCACCCTTAAAACAGTTCAGAACTCATCTCTGTGATGATGCTTCTCGACTCATTTCCTTTTTGTTGCTGTCTTTATACCGAAGCATCACACTGTATTATAATGATTTGTTTCCAAATGGAAAGTGCCCAAGGCGAGTGTGATGGTTCATTAATTTATGTTAGCACTCATAG
Source organism: Marmota marmota marmota (assembly GCF_001458135.2). Lineage (NCBI taxonomy): Eukaryota > Metazoa > Chordata > Mammalia > Rodentia > Sciuridae > Marmota > Marmota marmota. Next base: position 36,961,888 of record NW_025999990.1, read on the forward strand.
TAGGGAGTCTGGTACACAGTAGGCATTCAATAATCAAAATCAGTCTGTACATTATTAGTGTACCCACATTTCCTTGATCATTAGCTGGACGATTTTCAAATTTTTTTTTTGTCTTGTTCCCTCTGGAGAGCTAATCAGAATATTCCAGACACTCTAAACTGCATCCTTCGCAATGCTTTCTGCAGTGTGAGTGAGCACCACAATTACTCTTTGTCCAACCACGGATATCAATTTTTTCATTCACAGAATGAGTTCACCAAAGTATATGCCATGTTGCCTTCAGGCATTAGTATCTAAGAGGCAGAAATTAATTGTGAGAATGTTCTGCTCAATTGATGGCATGCTGTGGTTGCTCAATACTTATTTAAAATATCAACAAAACCTGTTTCTTTGCTTTGACATTTGAACCAGCTATATAATGTTGGGCAAGTATTTTGATTCCCATACATCTACATGCCAAAGTTGAAAAATAAGGGATCTATTTTTCCCTCAGAATTGTTTCGTGCCTGTATCAAAATACCAAGTTACCATGGTGATAGCTACTCTTGTAAATAGGGCAACTCTACCCCCCTATAGAAGCAACTGCTACACAAAATGGAGGCAAAATAAGCTCTGAAAGAGGGAACAAAAGAGCCTGGGGGAAATCCCCACAGTGAGAGAGATAAAGCCTGTTCCAGATAAAAGTCTTGGAAGGTGACAGGCATTCCTCTTTGCCCCTCCTGGCAGGACTGAGTACAAGCAGAAAAGGGTAGGACCTTGAATTATGTTCAGTGAGGGGGATCATGCACGGGTGGCACAGGGAAATTGTGTTTGCCTGGCACAGTGAAAATAAAGTATTAATAACAATAATAATAGCATACATCGAGGGGCTGTTCTGGGCCAAACACCATGCTCATGCTTTATGTGCCTGCACTCATTCGGTCCCCATCCTGCCTCTGAGAGGAAATCTGAAGGCTGTTAAGGATTCAGGTTGGAATCCCAACTTGTACACTTAACCTCCTGGCTGTATTGCCTGAAGAGTAATGAAAAAGAAATTTGAACTGCTAAAGGAGAGAAAGTGGCCCTATCTTTAGCTTTAGAATCAGAGTGGCAGGGAGGGGAAGCAGACCCTTCCAAAAGCAGCCTTGACTGATCAGAGCTATCCATTGCCCCAGGCACTGCAGCAGCCCAGATGTACCAGCCAGGCTGGAGAGGAGATGCAGGTGCGGGAGTGAGCAGCTAGTGATGGAGAGAAGCTGCAGTCAGGCAGGAGAGGAAAAGTTTCTGACGATTTGATTCTGAACAGACAGTGAAGTGTATATGCATTTAATTAGCTCATCTGTGAGTGAAAATAGCTATTGTGTTGTTCTCTCTGTTTAAGTCTTCCTTCAGTGAATTTGTTTTACATTCTGCCTTTGTCAAATATTAACAAATTGGTAGGTTGGGGGAAATGGGCCACCTCTTGGCTTTCATTATCTTCTATTCCACCTCTTTGAAAGTCTTGATTTGTGTCTGCCCAAGGGCTTCTGGTAGAGCTAAGAAAAGGGAAACTGACTTTAATGTTCCCCCCAGGCTAGAAAAAAGGGGTGGGGACTCAGGGTACTTCTCTAGTGAGACCTCAGCTTTCTGAGGCTCAGCACTGCCCTGTGGCTAAGAGGACTCCCAAGAAAAGCCCTGGCCTGCAGCAATGGAATGGCTGACCAGACTCTCCTCCAACATTTAGGACAGCCCCTAATGGAGTATTGCATGGAATTATAGTGACGTTGTTTAAAGGTCAGTGCCATAACTAATGCAAACAAATGAACACCGTCCTTCCAAATGAGTTTCATTGTTCATTTAAATAAAGGTGCCATTGGTGTGAAGTTCATTAGATTGTGCTGTGGAGCAATTGGAATAATTTGAAATCTTGACTCATTTTTAACCTAGAACTCTATTAACCAGATACATCAGCCATTGTCTTTCTTTTCAAATATCAAATCCACTGTCAAAAGATTAAGATTCCCCTCCACTGAGGATTGTGTTCCTGAATGTGTAGTCAGCCATGAATGCAATTCCAGAATAGAAATTTCAAAATATTTTGATTGAGTATCTCAGCACCAATGGTAAAAGTGACCTCCAAAGGAAACTGCTGTGATGTGGTCTACACTCACACAGAAGTGAATGATTTGGTAGACTTGAAAGAAATCACCTCCTGCCTTTAGCAAAGACACATTTTAGTTTATGTCTAACAACTTGGAGTAATGAATTACACAACAAAGACAACATTAAGCAAAATTATGACTAATTGTTTGGAGCTTTCTTGTTGAACTATTTTTATGAGTTTGCTTTGATACAAACTTTTTCAGGAAGAATTTTGGCATTGGGAACTATATCCTTAAAGATACAACATAGTACTAAAAACGTTCACATGTGCATTCATTCAAATACATTTGTGAAATTACATTTTCCTACATAAATTGGGATAAAGTTCCCCACAGAATGACTTCAATCAGTGAAGAAAGTACAGTCAATTGCTGTGATCCATGAAATCAAGAGTAGTCATTCTGTAGGGACATTCAGAGTCCACATGCCATTGTGGGTGCTCAGAGATACTCTGTAGTCCATTTTCTGTTTAGTTCTGTGCAAATTGCCTAAAATTGTGTGCATATTATTTCAACAAAATGTTAACTCCTTGAGGGTAGAGCATTATCTATGATAGTGTTAAATACCAGAGACAGCCTGAAATTTTAAATATAATTAATCATCATAAGCAAAACTGCAAGTTAATGATCAGTCCATGTAATAAAGGTGAAGTGAAAGGTTTTTTTTTCTCTATTATTATTGTCCTTCTAATTACATATATATATATATATATATAGTATATATATACCATATATATATATATAAATACACACACATAATTGTATTATATATGTATATATAATTTTTTCCTATAGTTCCATGCTATTTGATATAAAATTTTGGGCTTATAATAAGACTTACCCCTGGCAAATTTAACCGAATCAATATTTGCATGATTTAATTTTATCTTAATTGGGTATCTTGAGACTCATTGCAGGGTTTTTTCCCCCCATCTCAGTATGTGCCAGTAAGTACTCTTTTCCATTTGCTCTTCTTAAAATTGTATCCACAGGCAAATATTCCAACTGCTCCCCTCTCTCCATTGATACCACACTCAGAGCTAAACTGCGCTATTGCCAGGATTTTACTATCCTCCTACGTAAGCCAACTCACATTAGGGACCTCCAGATGGAGAAATAAGCAAACCTAACACTTTAAATTGTAACACTGAAAGGCCTTTTTAAGAGCATTATATTTAATGCAATAGAACTTCAAATTGCTACAAAGAAGCCTGTTTCTAATGTAAACCCATTTCTTCTAGAATCTCATATATTTGTATTTGTTAAATGTATTTCATTGATTCAAAAAGTTCTGAACATGTGCAAGATATATAATTTCATTATGTGCTATTTTCTTTATTGAGGCCAGTGTCTACAATAGACCCTCTATTATTAATTACTGAATTGTGGTCACATTAGTAATTCTTTGGAATTAATTGAGATTTGATTTATGATGCATTGTGTGTTCAAGTTTCAGAATATCCCATACAATCTTTAAAAGGGACACATGCTATTTTTATTATTGGGTATAGTGTTGTGTATGAGAACATAAGATCAAAGTTTTAAATTGCGTGTTTTTAGTTTTTTGCTGGTTGTTTTCACTATTTCTGCTATTGCCTTCAAGATATTGCCTCAGGATTAGTGAGGTTCAGGATCTGAAAGATGATAGAAAAAGAAGAAAGAATCTGATGAGATTTCTGACATATTCTTTATATCCTTACAGATATCCAGCCTGTTTAATATGCTAATTACTAGGAAAAAATTAAAACTACCTTCAACTTTTTTGAGATTGTTGATTTGTCTATTTCTCTTTGCAGTAATATTAATTTTACAGTCTCTCTCTCTCTCTCTCTCTCTCTCTCTCTCTCTCTCTCTCTCTCTCCCCTCCACTCAAAACTGTGTGTGTTTAGAACCAAAACCTGGAAGTGAACACTGTGCTGGAGAAGACAGCCAGGCAAAACCTTCTAGCTCTGATTTCAGGAGTAGAAAGTATAGCTCTCAAAGCTGAGAATGTGGCAGAAATCTCATTAGATTCTTTCTTCTTTTTACAACTATCTTTCAGATCCTGAACCTCACTAATCCTTCAATAGCAGCAGCAGTGAAAACAACCAGCAAGAGATTAGAGGAACCCTAAGTCTGATAAAAAAGTAACTTTCACCTCACCAATAGAACTACACTTCCAAGATGGTGCATACAAACTCAAGATTTCTTCTTAATCTCTCTGGCTTCTCACTGTTGTGCTGAAATGGTAAAAGTTTCAGGATTTGGTCAGAAGACCAATAAAAGAAAGTCATAGGAAATTACAAAGTGCCAGAGAAATGGTGAGGATTGAGAAGTTAGAAGAAGTAAGTCCATTCATGAAGTTCTGGACTCATTTCAAAATGTAAATAAATGTATTTGGTGCCAATTGGCATCCAATGACATTGAGAACTAATCTAGAGGAAAACCTCCAACCATGACCCAAAATGACCTTTTGGTCAGATGAATCTGAATAGCAATGCAAATATTCAAAAACCAACCTGGCCTTGGAACCAAATCCTTTAGAAGGCAATTGAAATTTGCTAGTGAACCTAATAAGGTCTAGTGACTACTAAATAAGAATATCAATATTCTCCTCTGGATTGAAACTAAACCCAGAGTCTCATAACATGATATTCAGAATGTCCAGGAGGCAACCCTAAATTACTTGGTATACAAAGAATTATGAAACTGCAACTTGCATAAGAAAAGATAATCAAGCGATTGCAAGGATGAATTAACACAATTGTTATAATTATCTGACAAGGTTTTAAAGCAGCCATCTAAAAATACTCCAATGAGTATTCATTTTGAAGGTGAATCAGTAGAAATTATCTAATTGGCAAAACAGAGAAAAATAACATAAGACTGTAGGCACCAACAAGAAGTCTAACATTTTTGCCATTAGAATCGTGGGAGAATGGAGAATGAATGTAGTGCTGTCATAAAATATTTGAAGAAACATTGAGTATTTGCTAATTTTGATAAAAGACATAAATGTACAGATCAAAGAAGCCATAAGAACTGTCCCCTTCAAGGATAAAACCCAAATAATAATTTCAAGACATTATTATTATTATTGTGTAATAATACAATTTCTGAAGGCTAAACAAAAGAAAAATATCTCAAAAGCTGCAAGTCAAAAAGACAACAGCAGCACCTTTTCTATGGGAAACAATCATTTGGATTACTAATGATTTCTCACTAGAAATAAAGAGCTTCAGATAGGGTAAATACTTAGGTAGATTTAATAGGCTCTTCTCCTCTTGAGTTATTTTAAATTGATGCTTAAATGCAAAACATATAACGTTGTGCAATAAGGTTTTCATGTATATAGTTGACCTCACAGAAGTTAAAAGTGGTTACCAGAAGCTAGAGAATATAAGGGGAGGGAGAGATGGGATAAGGTTGGTAAATGTCGGCTAAACTGAATTTAGGAGAAGGAAGTTCTTGTGCACTACACAGTGCAGTAGGGAGACTGGAGATCTCAATTATGTACATCTCAAAAAACTGGAAGAAAGGGTTTTGAATGTTTTTACCATAAGGAAATGATTCATGTTGAGAAGATAGATATGTTTAATCTGATTTAAACGTTAAACAATGTATACCTATATCAAAACATCACATGGTACTCTGTTAATCTATAGTTTTTATTTTCCCGTATCTCTTCAATTAATTGAAATTTAAAAATATTTCAAGAACTCCAAGTATATAAACTTTGAAGGAACAACAACAACAACAGAAACCTTTTACTCTAAAGTAAAAGCAATGTACAAAAAAATAAACGTATGTAGACATAATATTAAACTATTTATAACATGAAGGGCAATGTTTTTTACATTCGAGTTAAAATAATAACATTTGATTCTAAATAGACTTTGAAAATCTGTATCTCCATATTTGATATTATATTGGGCATTGAGTCAGGGTGTTTTCTTATTTATGAGCTAATCTTCTGGGTTTTGCTAAGTTGCTGAGGCTGGTCTCAAACTTGAGATCATCCTACCTCAATCTCCCAAGTCATTGGGTTTGGGTTTACAAATGTACATCACTGTACCTGGAGAAAGTATAGTGTGTATGTGTGCGTGTGTGTGTTTTATTTTTATTTTTTTATTATTTTGGTGTTGGGGATTAAACACAAGAGAGTTTAACCTCTGAGCCACTCCCAGCCCATTTCATTTTTTATTCTGAGACATGGTCTTGCTAAATTGTTGAGGCTGGCTTTGAACTTGCAATCCTCCTGCCTCATTTTCCTGAGCCACTGGGATTACAGGCATGAGCCACAGTGTCTCGTGAGAAAGTGTATAATTTGTTTTCTGTAGAACAACCACTAAAAAAATTATACAGAGGTGTATTCAAAATCATTACAGATAAGGTAAAAGTAGAATTATAAAAAATTCAAATACCCCAAATAAATTTGGGGAAAGGGAACAAATGTGTATAATCAGATATAAAATTTAAAAAATGGTATTTGTAAATCCAAATATATCAATAATATGTAAATTGTATAAAGGCTTAATTAAAAGACATCTAAATGGTAATTTAGATTAATTGCTGAGGCTATATTATTCAGGGTTCTCTAGAGAAACACCATCTATACATGTGTATAAACGAAACACAATCATATATGCTATGGAAGAGAAGAGTCTTATTTCAGTTGAGTAAAGGTCATCCCCTCTACTCTGGCCCCCTCTAGTCTTCCTGTCCTACTTCAGGACAAAGATCATACTCAGCAGTGCTCAGGGATTCAAAGATATAGAGTAGGAATGCTGTAGCCAAAATAGGGAGTCATAGATGGGGAAGAGAATCTTCCCCACCAGAGACACTCATGAAGCCCACAGCCCTCAGATAGACCCACTATGAAATGTTATAGCGAGATTGCAATAAATCAAAGAGTCGATCGTGAAGCAGGTAACAATCTTTCTTCACTAGCCGGCAGGCCAAGGGGCAGGCTGCAAGTTTATACTTGTGGAGCCCCCCTAGGGGTTAGAGCAAATGTTTTATACCACAGGTAAAGCATGTCAGTCCATTCATCATAAGTGGCTGTTGCTAAGATGCAAAACCATAAATCACGAGATCTAAAATCATAAGTGGAAGGAGACGTGGGTCAAAACGACCCTAGTTGAGTACAATTTAAAGAATGGTTACTAACATTTAGACGAACATTAATATTCTATGCATTTAGGGTTCATTGCACAAGTACAATGTATAAGAATAGAAGGAACAATATCGCCATTTTGCATTGCCAATATGCTATGCTAAGCAACTGTTGATAGGTACAGAGGCAGGGTTTTCCCGTGGGAGAAGCATTATCTTACATTGACATGGAGTCTCAGGGTAAAATGAAATCTGTTTGGTCATTGCCCAGATAGCCTGGGCCATAACACTCTATTTAAACACAAGATTACAGAATGCTTTCTTTCCGCACACCTATCATCTCAACAATAAGTCTCTAGAGGAGTAGCTGTGGATGATTGCTAAAAGAGCTATAGGACACACACTCTTTGGAGGAGTAATTTAGGAAGGTCCTAAGTCAGAGGACAATAGAAAATTTGGAAAACAAAAACAAGGGCACTACAAAAAATTGAAGACTAGCACCTTCAGCTACAGCAAATATTTATAAATATGTAATATTGCCTGCATCATAGCCTGTTATCATTAATCCTCCCTCTAAGGGCCTGTTGACTTAATCTTCTACTATCCAATACAACACACTGTTTTTAACCAAAAAATTACAAGAAGTCCCCTAAGAAAAAAACAGCAGCAACAACAACAGTCTAAGAAAATAAAGCAGTCATCTGGATAAGACTGAGGTATGACAGAGAGGTTGGGATCATCAGACAAAGAATTTAAAATAGTAACATGTTCAAGTCTCTAATAGGAAAAAAAAAAAACATGCAAGAAATGGATAATATAAGCAATGAAAAGTCTAAGAAAGAACCAAAAGGAAAGTTTAGAAATGAAAATACAGTGACATAAATGAAAAATGCTTTTAATGGATTCATTATAGACTTGACACAGCCAAGAGAAGAAGCAGTGAACTCAAAGGGAGGTACAGACTTAAACGCAAAGAAAAACAAACAAAAACCAAAAACCAAAGCAGAAAACTGTGAGAAGCTTGCAAAAGGATCACTATATGCATAACTAGAATGTCAGAAGAAGAAAGAGAATGGAGTGGGAAAAATATGTGCAGTAATAATGGCCATGAGATTTCCAAAATTAATGGCAGACAGGAAACAACAAATCCAGTAACCTCAGTGAACATCAGACAGGATAAATACCAAATAAAACACACCTGGGCATATTTATATTCAAATTGCAGGAAGCCAAAGACAAAAGAAAATATTACAGTGATGGTTATACAACTCTATTATCTTTGAATTGTCCAATTAAAATGGGTGAATTTTATGATATGCAAGTAATACTTCAATAAAGCTGTTTAGAAAAATGAGTCAGTGTTTCGGAGAAGTATTAAAAGCAAGTGTTGGTGTCAAGGTAGTAAAACAACATTTATCTATATCAGGGGATCATTTGATATTTTTCCTAAGCAATCAAGACTCCTAGGAGTTGAATTAAAAATAGAAGCCAAGTCCCCGTGGGGCTCTGCGATAGGTGGCTTACTGAGCTGAAATCCTCGGCATTGCTTTTTTTTGAAGGTTTGGCAACCTTTTTGACCTGGATGAGGCAATGTGTAATCAATCAGCGTGCTATCTGTTGGTGTCGGACAGCCCAACTTTGAATCTGATTGTGTTCCCACTCTATGTTTTCCCTCATTTAAAATTTACTCATGCATTTAACATTTTTCTACCTGTCTTTCTTTCTTTCTTTCTTTTTTTTTTTGTTACAACTTTTTAAAAAGATAAGAGCAAGCTTCCCTATGATGGCACAGGTTAGATGCAAAGAAAGCTAGATACCACCAGAAAGATAGGCCTTGATGGGAATCATCTTTCTGTTTAAAATGCGTATGCATTTTCCCCCTGTTTTTAATCAGTGTTTTCTCCTCTCTTCAAGAGGGAGGAAAAGAAAGAAAGAAAGAAAGAAAGGAAGGAAGGAAGGAAGGAAGGAAGGAAGGAAGGAAGGAAGGAAGGAAGGAAGGAAGGAAGGAAAAACACAGCCTTCAGAGAGGAATAGCTTCACTGACATTTTAACTCAGATGCAATGCTTATCTGCTTTTCTCCAAAGGTTTCTCATTGGGTTTATCTGTCTTATCCTTTTAACAGTTTCTGATCTGATTATTGTTATTTGTATAGCCCTGAAGCTTTTTAGTCTCCAAGGGTGGAGATCTATTATAAGGGCTTATTGCTAGAAAAGAACGTGATTTTCAAACAGACTTTTGTCCTCCACGGGTAATCAGCACACAAATGCATCCTGCCTCTTCCCCTTTTTACCTTTGTTGCCACTGGGGAAGTTTCATACAGTCATATGCTCTCTCATTTAGTAATTAGCTAGGACAATTTCATTAGGAAAAAAAGATAGTGAGAGAGGATAGAATACTGCTTTAGGAAGGAGAAAAATCTATTCCAAGGTTTAGGCTCCAAATCATTCCAAACATTTTCACATGGCAAAAGTACTCTGAAGCTCCTGGGGGTTGGTTGGCTTGGAAAGAGTCATATCCATGCAACAAGGGCAAGTTATGCAGGAAAGATGAACTAAAATGACTTCATTGAAATTGATTCACCCCATCCAGACAAAAGGGGCAAAGGGCAAAATGAATCCTATGAAACTGGTTTGGTAAATTCTTCTTTAGGGATTGGAGAACCTTGCTCCTATTGGTTGATCCATAAGCTCACTAGCTCTGTGTCTATTGGCCTGCTCAGAATAAACCCAATTTCACTGCTGTGATCAAAAAAGGAATGTGGGTGTAAGATTTTCTCTTTTTTTTATATTTATTTTTCAATTGTAGTTGGACACAATACATTTATTTATTTATTTATTTATTTAATGTGGTGCTGACAATTGAACCCAGAGCCTCACATGTGCTTGGTGAGTGCTTTACTGCTGAGCCACAGCCCCAACCCAAGATTTTCTTCTTCCTTGTCGGAACAAAGAAAGAAAAAGAAATGAGATGGACAGTGTAGTGGGTTCAATCAAAAAATTGTACTTACCAAGAGAAAAGTTTCTTCAAGGAGAAAAGGAAGAACTATAAATTTCCTTAGTGGATTTAGTAGCATTGATGTGTGACAAAACAAACTGTCCCCAAGCTGTGAGGAGCTTGATGGACTGATGTATCTCCCTCTTTGGAATCACTGTGTGTCTCTTTCCAATGGTATAGGCGTTAACTAAGATGAAAGATTTTAGGAATGCCCTGGACCTACAGCTGTGAGGCCAAAATTTTGTACTTTCTCTAAAAAGTGCAATTTTATTGTACTTTTTTTTAATATTTATTTTTTAGTTTTCGGCGGACACAACATCTTTGTCTGTATGTGGTGCTAAGGATCGAACCCGGGCCGCATGCATGCCAGGGGAGCACGCTACCGCTTGAGCCACATCCCCAGCCCCTTTATTGTACTTTTTAAAAGCAAATTGTTTCATTATATAATCCATAGATTTGCTTTAATAAGGTTTTGCGGGCTGGGGCTGTGGCTCAAGTGGTAGCGCGCTCGCCTGTCATGCGTGCGGCCCGGGTTCGATCCTCAGCACCACATACAAACAAAGATGTTGTGTCCGCCGAGAACTAAAAAAATAAATAAATATAAAAAAAAAAAATAAAAAAAAATAAGGTTTTGCTGTTAGACAATTTTGGCGAAGCAGACTTAAAAAATGTAATATAGGCAAATACCCTAGCATCAAGTACACAGGGTGGGGGGACATTAACAGAACACAAAACAAAACAGTATCTGGCTTAGACATAATTTCAGAGAGGATTATGTAGAACAATTTTATTTGGGCTATAATTGTTAATAATTTCAAAGTGCAATTTCTAACTGTGTTACTTGGGGCAAATTACATAGTCTCCTTTGGGACTGAGTTTCTTTTTTAGAGTAGATGTAATAATTTCTAACTTTCTTTCTTTTTTATTTTTTTGGTAGGGATACAGAGCATGATACTTGGCATAAATTATAGTCTGTATTTGTAACTTAGTTTATTGGAAACCTAGAAATATTTTTCTACTGCTTTAAAATTATTATAAGATAAAGGCATGATACACAAAGACAAAATATTGATAAAATCATTACAGGACACTTTGAGAGTTAATAGATAGCTTGCATACTTTAAATTTAGCAGAGCTTGAGCCTGGGCAGAGCCCAAGTGTACTGTCACATGAAGATGGGTAATTAGATAAGAAAACATTTGGCCAGGTTATTTTACTACCTGTTGGTGGAAAAACTACAACTGCTTCATCTGTTGCATCCAACCATATTGACAAACTCTTACTTTTCAAGATGATCATATTTTATAATCCTGGTTTAGTTTGTTCCATTCAAAGACACAAGTCCCTTGAAGAATATGTGTCTTAAAAACAAAACAAAACAAAACACACAGGCATACCAACCACAGGTGACTGTGTTTATGACTATCACTAGGAGGACCCATACAGCATTCTCAGCTCATCAAATGGTAAAGAGTGAAAGATGTCAGACAATGAAGGCTTAGGACCGATTGTGCAAGTTTTGAGGATAGCAACAGAGAATAGTTCCGTGTCCTTGAGTAGCTCTTCTTTTTCCTTATGAAATGAGTACAAATTGTCCAAATCCTCAAATGGCTTAGTATAGCAGACCTAGAAACCAGCCTGCAGACACTTTCAGCTTATCTACCCCCAATTTTTTCATCATGTTGTGCTTCTGTGTACCAAACGCTGAAGAGTAGATTCTCGTAATACACTCATATTGTTCATTCTTGCTCTTTTCCAACATTCCAGGCACAGGATATCAGGCTAGCTAGTTCCATCTGACTTTCTCACTAGGGGATGTCATAATTTGTCCCCCCATATTGCAGAATATTACCTCATATGCTTTTGTTGCTTCAGAGAATCTTTTAGATATCCTTTGAATGCCAAAAACAAAAAACAAAAAAAATCATTGGATATTTTTGTTCTTTCACCAGAGACATCCCAGACAATCAAATTGGTGTTCAATATCCCAGAATGACGTTACGTGTGCGTTCCATAAACTAGGCACACTTAATGCTTTTGGGGAAAATAATTAGTGGGTTATATATACTGTTGTTTTTCTCTTTTATACCTTTGTAACAATGGATTCTAGATTTTGCTCTTAGCAGTAAGTTGTTAACGAAACTATTTCTTACAAAGCATGACTGTTCTTTCTCTGACATTTTCACATCACCTACTCTCTTTCTTAAGGTCATCAGTCTGTCTTATGATGACCAAACATTAAAGTATTATTTGTGATACTCAGTGATCTCTGATGATAGTGAGAAATCAAGAGTCTTATAAAACCCCACTATGACTCAGTTCTGTCAAGATGCAGTAATAATTAGGACAAGCTTGCTTTTTAAATTAGAACCAAACTCCCATAGCAGGTAGCAGTCAATAGTCCAGAGATACGATGGGTTTCACAGAGACCAAGGAGAAAATTAATTACAAGTTCTCCTGAACAAATTGCTAAAGCACATTTATTTCAGAGAACCAAAAAAAAATTTCTATTAAAGGATGCGGAAGATAAATAAGATAAGAGGATTGGAAAACATCCACTAGATTAGCTAATTTCTTCTGTTTTCTGGCTTTCATTGAACTGTGAGATTCTTTTTGTATCCCCAGTGCTTCATAAAGCCTGGGATACAGAGGCTCCATAAGACTGTTGAGCAAATGAGAGATTCCCTTAAACTTAAAAGAGTATAGTGCTGAGGTTTTAAAATAATGTTATACTTATGTGTCTATCTTTAATCATCAGGTAGGCACGTCGATGTGTATGTTTCTGAAGACTATGAATACAGCAATTCCTTTAGTTAAAAAATATCTGTGTACTATCAATGCTAAATGTATGGGCTATAGAAACAAAATGGTAGAATGTTCAGCCTTCAAAAAGTAGGTAACTGATCTCTTCCTTTTTAAAAAAAAATTATAATTCACTAAATTTTAGAGGTGGATTACCAGATAAAATACACAACTCTTGGTTCAGTTTGAATTGTACACAAACTATGAATAATATGGTTTCTGAAATTCAAACTGAACCAGGCGTTCTGTAGTGCATGAGAGAGAGAGAGAGAGAGAGAGAGAGAGAGAGAGACTATGCACATGCACTAAATCTGCAAGTCCACTCTTCAGAACACTTTTTACATAGAAGAATTGTCCAGATTGGTTTCCCCTTTTGCATCTTGCAACGTGAAGATGGAACATGTTGTGAAATGCTTTTGCATTGGACATTAAGTAGGGGCTCAGAATAGCATCAGAGAGGAGGGAAAGGCCTTTGGATCATAATAATACTTAACTACAAAAACTATTTCTTCAAAACGTGGGAACAGAAGTATATTTATTCGTTGGTCATTGGTTGGAGCAGGACACATTGTTTTCAAACTTTAAGTTCATGCAAGAAAGCTCTGCATTCTAGGAGTGCTAAGGCTCTCCATAAGTTCTCCATGAACCAGTTTCTTCATGACAAATGAGGAAAAGTAGAATGCTACCTCACCAAGTAGTTTGGAATCATGCTTGTAACTAGTATGTAATAGGTGCAGTCTTTGTATTAGATTTCCTCTTATAAACTATTATTTTAAGGTGAAACAAATGAATTCTTCTTATACATATGCCTTTGTCCCAAGAGCTGGAAAAGCAGTCCCTTGCAAATAGGAGCTAACTTGGCCCTTGCAGCTCTGCCTTCTCCTATTGAGAGAGACAACCTCACAGCACACTAAGATCAGACCAAGCCTCTCTGTCACTAGGATGATCAAGACAAAAACAAGCTTACCCCATAACCATTTCTTAATGTAGAATAAAAACATGACTATTAACCAGACATCAGAAATGGCCCAACACTACCCTCCATGGATAATTTGAATGACTGTTTATTTCCTGTTTACAAATTGCAGCTTCAGCCTCTCTCCAGTTTTCTCCTAGAAAAAACCTCATGAGTGGTCAATTGTGATATTCAGCCCACAATGCAGAGGAAAGAGCTCCGTCCTTGGAGTCTCCCTCAAATCACATACAAGAGCCCCAATCCTTTTTAAAAAAATCATTGTTTGGGTACTTAATAGGTATATAAACAATGAGCTTCATTGTGGCATATCCACACAAGCACATAACGTTAATTTGATCAATTTCATTCCCCAGTACCTTTCCTTCCTCTCCTTCTACCCCCTGATTCCTTTCCTCAATCATAATGATGTCCCTTTTATTTTCATGAGATACTTTCCCCCCTTTTCTCTTTCTAGCTTCAACCTATGACAAATACATACAACCCTAGACTTTCTGAGTCTGGCTTATTTTGCTTAACATGATGCTCTCCTGTTCCATTTATTTTCCTGCAAAGGCCATTGCTTTATTCTTCTTTATGAGCCCCAATCTTACCATCTTACTGAGGTATCATTTGCTACTTTCCCCACCTCTCATGTCTTTGTTTCAGTGAGTTAGAAACAGAGCTTTTTGACTACAGGTGTGTTCCTGGTGGTCTTTGGCTGGAGAATGTCAGTAGTACCTCTCATTAGCACCTTTTCTCTCCATTCCTTCATGTCTTCAGAATTCAGTGTTTTCCTGTGTTTTGTCCACTTTTCATAGCTAAACTGTATGCATGTATGTATGTATGTACGTAGGTAGGTATAATAAAAATATCAGTGAAAAAATCATTGTTAAATATTTAAGTAAATAAACTAAAATACCAGATTCTGGTGCCTACAGGGAAGTCAGTTCAGGACCTGGTCAATTTCCAAGTTTTCTCTATTTTGATAAACAGTCTTTTAAGTCTTTGGTAAAAAAATCTTTTTATTTACTTTTTTTTCACATTTTTTTTCTGTTTTCTCAGAAAAGAACCAAATCTCATGCTATTGTGAGCTACACATTGACATTTCAGTTAATGACAGACCACATATATGACAGAGGTCCCTAAGATTACACTGGAGCTAAAAAATTTCTGTTGCCTATAAATGTCATAGTTGTCCTTATGTCCTAGTGCAATATCTTACTCATGTGTTTGTGGTGTAAACAGACCTACTGTGCTGTCACTCATATACAAGTACAGCACATATAATTATGTATAGTACATAATAATAATGATGATAAACTGATGTTTCTGGTTTATCTATTTACTTTTATTATCATTTTATAGTATATTTCTTCTACTTATAAAAAATAAGTTTACAGTGCAACAATATGCCCTTTTTCTTCAGCATCAGCTGCATGTATCTCTGTTTACCACATCTTTTGATTGCCTCAAGAGGCTATGTCAGGTGATTGACCTTCATCATTCAGATCTGTGTAGATTTACTCTACGGTGTTTGCATAATGACCAAACCAACCAACAATGCATTTCTCAAAACATTTCCCCATCATCAAGTGACACATGACTGTAATGCTGAAGAGAAAAGATTGTAGATAACAATACTTCTTGCTCTAGTTTTTCTGGAATGTAATTTCAGAGAACAGTCCTGATTGGAATCTACCCTAGAGAGCACATCCATTTCCGGGCTAACCTTAGTGGTATGGATTCTGTCTGCTATGGACAGCAACTCTGGAACATAAACAAACCTGGATTCTTGGTGTCCCACATCCTTCTGATTACCTCTTCTGTAGCTGAGAACCAAAATATTTCCCTTTCTTGTGTTTTTATTAGTTTATTTATTTACTTATTTATTTTGAAGTAATAAACCTTTATTATTTCAGCTCCAAGTTTGGCAGCATCAAACCCAGCCTGACAATCCCTGTAATTTGTAGCGTTAGAAGGTGTTGGATATAGGAAATACCAGATCCTTTTTTTTTTCTTCAAATTACACACATGCAAGTATATAGAGAGAATTAGAATGGAGGACTGAAAAGAGTGTATGAATATTTATATGCTTTAAACTCCCAGGTGGTTCATATTTGACCCAATTCCCAATTCCCTGGGAACCATTCCTGAGACATGATGTTGCCTCCTGATTAAAATGGAATAAAGTGCCTTAAAGAAACCAAATTTAGGATGAACTTATGATCTGCTATTTAACATTATTTGTTGCCCAAACCCTTACTTAACAAATTTAGAACAGAACTGTGCACCAACCTGAGCTGATCTAATTGCTTGTTCTGCTGTCTGCAGTTCTGGGGCACGTGCAGTACCAAGGCTTAGCCCTGAATAGTAGTAACAGATCTCACTGAAAATCTAATTTAAGGAACAGCAATAGTGATACACCAGTTAAGGTTGCTGAGGCCAGGGAAAGCTAACCTCTATTTTTTCATTCCCTAATAATTTTCTCAGGAAAATACCTCTGGCTATATAATCTATCTTGCTTAGTTTGGGCTCAAAAGTGAATTTGAGAGAAAAAGACTTCAGTGAAATTCTGTAAGTTTTAAGTTATGATACAACCATCAGTGGAGTGTCCTGTACTTTAGAATATAACAGCAGAATGTGTATCTGAACATACCACTGAGTGTATATGACTTGGTGTCAGCCCTGAAAAATGACATCAAGTCACATTGTGAGTGTCAAGTTTAGGTGGGCATTCTAAGGTGGATCATGATGAAAGATTAATGAAGCTGTACCCATCTATTTCTTGGCTACTGGATTTCTCAAAACATGAAATAGACATGACCTAATGAATCTTTCCCTCTGCACTGAAAAATAGATGAATAGCATATATTTCCTCCTTATTTTAATCATGATGTCTTCAATACTGAGGCCACAGTAATTTATTGAAGAGGACAGTATGATCATTGTAAAGTCCAGCAGTTCAGCCTGATATTTTCCCAATTAGAAAGAAGGCCCACTTTCCATATATA
>NW_025999990.1:36978889-37027285 GCF_001458135.2 Marmota marmota marmota
TATATATATATATATATATATATATATATATATATATATATATATATATATATATCACAGAATCACAACTTAGGCTTTAGGGTTGGTTAGCCTGTGAGCTACTCGGAGGAAAGATGCTAGTCTTTGAGCTCAGATACCTGTTTCCATACTTTCAGACACTACATAGAACCATACATACAAATAAAACCAAACAAATAAACAACAACAACAACAAAAAGACACACCCTTGACTTGCCATTATCTACTCTGATTCGGAGAAGAAGACCTAGAGATTCTTTTCACTTCTTAGGTTACACTAAAATGAATTTGCAAATCACTGGAGTGAAGTTCAGAGACTAGAATGTGGAAAGGTCAGTTCTGAAGTGCTCACCAGTAAAGTTTCAAGTAACTGGTGGATTAAAATTATCCTTCAATTACAAAAAGAACAGTTAATTATATTTCTCCTGTGTGTTTTATTTTTCGTGTGTATGTGTATCAGTTAAGACTTATGATTGTTCTTTTAAGCATCTGCTTTTCAAAAAGACAATAATACTTACCATGTAGTAGATTTTATACTTACCATGTAGTCATCTTTACCAGTCTTTATTTTTTTCTGTGTACATATAAGGTATATAACATGATTTTTTTTTTGGTTGTTTCTTTGTTCATTTTTTAGTATTGGGGATTGAACTCAGGAAGGCTTCCCATATGCCAGGCAAGTGGTCTAACAGTGAGTAAATCACCAGCCTGTTTTCATTTTGAGACAGGGTCTTGATAAGTTGCTGAGGCTGGCCTGAACTTGCCATCTTCCTGTCTCAGCCTCCTGAGTAGCTGGGATTACACTGGTATACCACCATGCCTGGCTTAATATAATGTTTTAATATACTTACACACAGTGAAATGGTTATCACAGCTAAGCAAAATTAATATGTCCATCATTTCATGCAGTTACTCTTTTGTGTGTGCAAGAACACCTAAAATTCTTTTTGTCAGCCAATTTCAGTATAAAATATTATAACTACAGTCCTTATGTTGTACATTAAGTCTGTACATGGATTTATCTCAGGTATCTGGAATTTTGTGCCTTTTTACCGACTACTCACTATTTCCTCTCCACACCTCCACACACAGTAACCATTATCTAAATGTTTCTATGTATTTGACTTAAAAATTTTTGTTTTTTGACTGCCTCAAAAAACAAGATTATGTAAAAAATTTCTTTCTATGTCAGCTTATCCTCCAGTTCCATCCTTGTTGTCAAAAGTTCAAGACATCAAAGATTTGATATGCACATATCTGCATATGCGTACGTACATGCAACAACTTCTTTATCCACCATTTATTGAAAAAAGTCTTAGGTTGTAGATTTTGGCTACTGTAATAAAACCACAAAGATCATGGAAATGCAGATATTTCTGCCGTCCTACAAGATGCTAATTTCCTTTCCTTTGGGTATATACTCAACCAAGGGATTGCTCAATCATATGATGAATTTGTTTTTAATTTTTTGAGGAACCTCTGTACTGATTTAAATAATGGCTACAAAAATTTACATTTCTGTCAACAGAACCCAAGGGTTCCCTTTTTTCCACATCCTCAACAACACATTATCTTGTCTTTTTCATACTAGTCATTCTGACAGGTGTGAGGTAATAACTCACTGTGGTTTTAATTTGTATTTCCCCGACTATAAGTGATATTGTATACCTGTTGGCAATTTTTATCTCTGCTTTAGAAAATGTCTGTTCAGAATTTTACCCATTTTAAAATTGGATTGTTTGCCTGAGCTTTTAGTATGGTACACTGTCCAAACCAATGTCCTTGATTTTTTTCCATGTGTTTTTTTCTAGTAACTTTACCATCCAGATGTTATGTTTCGGCCTTTAATCTATTTTGAGTTGATAGTTGATTTTTTGCATATGCTATAAGGTTCCAATTTCTCTCTCTCTTTTTTCTTTTGGTACTGGGCATTGAATTCAGGGGCACTCAATCACTGAGCCAAAACCCCAGCCCTATTTTGTATTTTATTTACAGACAGGGTCTCACTGAGTTACTTAGCACTTTGCTTTGCTGAGGCTGGCTTTGAACTCATGATTCTCCTGTCTCAGCCTCCTGACTTGGATTACAGGCGTGCTTCACTGGGTGCGCTCCAATTTCATTCTTTTTGCATGTGGATATTCAGTTTTTCTAACACCATTTATTGAAGAGAATATCCTTTCCTCTTGGATATTTTAACAATATTAATTCTTCTACTCCAAGAACATAGGATATCTTCTTCATTTCCTTTTATTAATGTTTCATAGCTTTCAGTGAAATAGTAATTAAAAGTCTCCAACAAAGAAAAGCCTGGGGCAAGATGGCTTCATGGTGAATTCTACCAGACATCCAAAGAATTAATGCCACTCTGTTGTTGTAAACTTTTCCAATGAATAGAATGAATAGAGGGAATAATTTCAAATTTATTTTATGATCTTAGTATATCCTGATATCAAAGCCAAAGACAACACAAGAAGGTAAGCCAATGGGTCTGATGAACATCGATGCAAAAATCCTGAATAAATGACTTGAAAACTGAACAGAAGAATATATCACAATATTATAAATCATAACCAATTGGAATTTATCTCTAGGATGAAAAATTGATTTAAAACACAAATCAATCAATATGGTACATCACATGAACAACATGAAAAACAAAATTAAAAGGACATGATTTTGAGAAAGAGATAGGTATGACATGCACATAACTTTTAGACTTACAAAATTTTTTTTATAACTTAGATCGAACCCAGTGCCTCACACATGCTAGATAAGTGCTTTACCATGGAGCCACAATCCCAATCCAACTTTTATTCTTAATGGTATATTCTTATCATCACTTTTTAATTGTTATTTTTGTTCATCCCTTATTGTCATTTGTTTATAAATTAAACTTTATCATAGGTATGTATGTATAAGTAAACATAGTAGCTGGGTGCAGGGTGTGCACCAGTAACCCCAGCTACTTGGAAGGCTAAGGCAGGAGGATCCTGGGTTCAAGGTCAGCCTGGCAACATAGTGAGAGCTTGTTTCAAACCAAATTCAACCAACCAACCAATGAAATCAAACCAAACAAAACCCCCTGTATATTTAGGATTTGGTAATTTCTGAGGTGTTAGGCATCCTTATACCTAATGAATAAGGGAGCTATTATATGTTAGAATTCGACTAGAGGGATTATAATGAAATTTGTCATGTGTGAATTTTTTTTTTTCTAATTTCACTTCATAAAACTCTAGAAAATTATGCTTACTCATAGCACAAATTATATGCTAATTTCTCAGATGCAAAGGATGGCCCTAGAATTGAGTGATTTTGTGAAATTACTGAAGAAATGCTAGCTCATTTTGTGGTCTAGAGACCCTTCAAGATTAGCTGGGATTAAGAGACAGCAGGGGTATTGTCGCCTGCTATTGCTGCTGGTGGACGGATTTAAAAGGAAGCTCTCTCTCTCTCTCTTTCTCTCTCTCTCTCTCTCTCTCTCTCTGTGACAAGGCAGGAGAGAAAGGCTACACAGCTCAAGATGACAGAGAGCTGGACTCTCAGGAGCAATCTGGTGATGGCACTTATTTCCCACTCTTCCTTATGTCTGCAATTGTCTTCGTACAAGTGAATTCTACGAAAAAAAAAAAAAATCCCAACAATTGTTATTTCTGAAAAAATCATTTGGTTAAAAAATGCTTTTTTTGCACACTTATTATATATTATTATTACGGGACCCTTTTGATATTTGGTTACTTAGTTTTTTTTTTTTTTTCGGTTTCTATCACTAAACTAGCTCCTAATAATTCTAAACATAAGACTTGACTTTATCTTGATGTCCAATATAGTGTCTGAAATCTTGGGAACCCTAAAAGATGCTAATTTAGAAAAATGAATAAAATGTCATCCCTTAACATTACTATGGTGTTGGCTGTGCTCCTACTTAAAATGAATTCAGTTAATATATTTGAGAAAAGTATGCAGTGAGCACTGTGGGAGGAGACAGTGAAAGGAGAAAAAAAGCCAGACGCAGTGCTGAACATTTGTAATCCCAGCAACTTGGGAGGCTGAGGCAGGAGGATGGCAAGTTTGAGGCCAGTCTCAGCAACTTAGCAGGACCGTGTCTCAAAATAAGAAAGCAAAAAGGATCAGGGATGTAGCTCAGGATAGATGCCCTGATACTATAAATATAAAAAAAAATTTTAAAAGAACATTAGCCTTATATTCCACAGTTATATGATAAAGAAAAGGAAAAAATAAAATTTTCTGATTTCTGCTTGGAAGATTTCATGGAGAATAAACCACTTCCTCAATCTAATTTCATAAGTCTTTACAGAAGCCAATAACATGCCAGGCTCTGTGCCTGTTCAGGGACAGAGATGGTTAATCAAGCTTCCTACAAGGGTCTCATAGTCTAATTAGGAAACAGATAAATAAGTAAGCAAGCCAGCAGTCATGAATGGAGGCAGAGAAAAACAGGACTCACTGTCAGAAACCACATGTAGATTAATATTCTTGGACTGTAAACTGACACAAGAAGAAAATATTGGAAGCTTATGTATAGGCAGAGGAAAAGGACCTTACATGACATATATGAAGAACAAGGATTTTAGCAGTAGAGTGCTGGGCTTTACCATTAGGATGGGCCATTTCTAGCTTTAGAATTGATTTCAAAATAGTTAACTCATACGCCTATCATAAGACAATGTTACGTAAGATATGTTGTAACTGTTTCTCTTGCTATCAATTTCTAAAGGTAATCAGTGTATCTTGTTTACCCCACTTTGTCCACAGGAGGCATCCTGTAAATGCTGTTTGAACTTGTTTATCAACTTGAATTATTTGGGAGTAAAAATAATATTTAAGGCAGGACAACTACTTCCAAAACAGTGGTTTTAAAACAAGCAGATATTTGTCGTATTCAAACATGCTTTCTCCTTGAAACCAGTTTTTGCTGCAGATACAACCTTAATTGCAAACATAATTGCTTCCTATAATCCCAGAACTAGTCCTGAATAAAAATTAGTATGAGCAATAAACAATGAATAATTTCATATTTTTATGGGAGATTTGTTGGCATCTTTATACATCATCCAGGACTAAAGACACTCCAATCCCTTTAACCATTGTAGGGTTTTTTTGTTTTTTGTTTTAAATTGGGAATTCTAATATCTGAACAGTATCAGGAAGCCTGAACAATACAGCTTCCTTTCTTGTGGTTTAAAAACTCTTACTTTAAACAGTCATGATTCAGGCTGTTAAAGATCAGGACAGGGCTGATACTCCATTTGAAATTGCGTCTCCCAGGTTATCTGGAATGCTCAAACCGTAATCCAGCCATGGATTTTGCTGTTGGTTTGCTCCTTAGTTTCCCAGGAAATGAGTGCAGCAGAAGCACAACAGATGGACACAAAATCTTTATATTTTCCTGAGTCCATCCTGAGAATCCAAAGCCAGTCCCCTACCCTGCTGAGCTGTTACCACAGAGGCGCAGTACAAACGACTATTTTATTATAAGCAGACGTGAGAAACACAGTTCGTGCCTTCATTTTTCTAGACTCTTCCCTGGTCCCACTCTGATTTCTGAGCAAGGCAGGGCTTCTACTCTCTTAGCTACATGGAAGAGAAGAAACAAGAGAACAGAAGGCCATATGAGGAGAGCAGTTTTGCAGGGGTTATCCCAGCCTTGTGCTATTGATAGTTTATTATCAAACATCTATGGTAAACCAAGTCTATATCCTTGGCACACAGCCTTCTGGTGGACTGCAAAGAACCCTTGATTTACCCATCGACAGGAAGGAATGTGCACACTCAAATCAGCTGAGAATCTGTGTCAGAGCTGGAAGGGACTTTTGAAACAGTTTAGAACAGTGTTTTCCAGGATTGGTTTTGTCCTGAGCTCCCTGAAGAAAATAGCACTCCACTCCCTTGGTATCATCCAAGGAGAGTAGTGAGGGATTCTTCGCAGGAAAGCCCAGGGGTGGGAAGCTTCTGGTATCTTGACAGGGCCTTGGGGGCGCGTGCAATTTGAAAGAACCATCCACTACCAATGCTAAGCAGGGAACTCTTCACACTGCCTGGCACAGAAGTGACTGGGGTGGGAGGATATGAGTGAATTACTGTTTTTAGTTCTCTCCATTTAGAGATGAGGAACCTGAGGCTCAGAAAACTTAAGACTCTTGTTCCCTTCCTCCAGCTACTCAGTGACTGAGTCAGACCTAAAACTATAAATCTTACCTTCTTTTTCAATGTTTTTATCACAATACACTGCCTCTTCTTTAAATCTAAACTTTGTGTAGAGTTTTTCTATACATAGTTCAAAAGAGAAAGAAAGTAAGAAGGAAGCAGGAAAAAACAGGAGGGAAGGAAGAAAGGAAGAAAAACCATGACCAAATACAAGGGAACAAATACAGATGGCATGATCCAGAGTAGCTTGAAAGCAGAATTCAACTTGAATAATATTTGAATGCAGTGATGAGACTTTCAAGAGAAAGATTGGAGGGTTGGTAGACCAACACTCAAAATAGAATTACTTGGGAAAATCTCAGTCTCACACTGACTTTGCTGCAAGAATGGCTTGTACTGGAGCAGGTTCTCATTTTTGTCAACGTGTTTGCCCCCTAGGAATTCTTTCTCCAAAATGGTGACAGTTCAACAGCGCACCAAGGCCCAGCACCCATCAAATCCTCAGAACTTTGGAATTCCAAGGCCAGAGCTTCGTCCCCACCAACCCCACCCCCTTAGAGTCTTATTCCTGTCAAAATATGATCAAACTCCAGGGGAAGCATGCCAGAGGGGTTTGGAGGGGGCCTAATGATGGGCTGTGGGTGGGGAAGCTCCCTCAGAAGGTGGGAAGACTGTGTAGTTCCGTAGGGTTTATGCACTGAAGCCAAATGTGACATCAAGGGCATTTCTGCTTAACTTTGAGCCTGCTCAAAAGAAGTCCTGGCTTCTCATTTCCTTTTTCAAAAACTATACAGGGACTGAAAAACAATTGAGGTGAAAATGCTTGAAACACTGTTTGAGGGCACAAATAATGCATGCCTCCTAGATTAAACTTGTTCTTGAGTTAATTCAGTTGGTTCTAAGCCTGTCCCAACAACCCATTATGATGACTGTTTTTTCAGTACTATGTTCTTAGGGTGGTTGGGGAGACCACGTCCATCTGGCATCTCCTTGGCTCTTCTGGTGAAAGATTTCCCCTCTCATTTGAAGAACTGTTTTCCCTCCATCTGGGTGATTTGGTGGACTCCCATAGAGTCTAGACTCAACAATACTCCCTTCCTCTACCCTGTCCCCAGTGCTTTTCCCCAACTCTCCAAATTTACCCCAGGAATGTACACATGTCCCAAGTTGGGGCTGATGGATTCTCTCCCAATTGCATGAATTTTGTATAGGAGGGCATAAGGCAATGGAAACCAAACAGTTCTCATGCTGGAAGTCTAGGGGGTGGTCTGTATTTCTGCTGATGAAGTCTCTAGTACCACCCTGGAACTTGGCCCTCCAAAGTCAATTGCTCCTCTTCTTCTTCTTCTTTTTTTAATATATTTTATTTGGACACAATACCTATTTTTTATTAATTTATTCTTATGTGGTGCTGAGGATCGAACCCAGGGCCTCACATGTGCTAGGCAAGCACTCTTCCGCTGAGCCACAGCCCCAGTCCCTGTTCTTCTTCTTTTGACACTTTGTGTCCCTATGAATTATGATAAAATTCTCTCCTGGTTTAAGAATGTTGCTGGCTAATTCTTTCATCTCTGATACGGTGAATTGGCAAATGTATTTCCAATTAGGACACTTAAATCCAAAGTGATTTTTGGGAAAAAAGTTAAGTATTATTAATAAATCAATAAGTGGGAAATATAATTTCATCCTTTATGGAACAGCATGCTGACCTGGCTGTGTTGGACAAGACCCATTTAAACAGATAAGATTGCAGAAAGTCTGAATTTAAGCAATTTTGATGACTTCTGTTTACACTCAGAAAAGATTCACTAGATGGATATTTCTGATAATGGAAATGGCCATGATCCTGATAGAGATAAAAGACCACAACACTTAACTGAAGTGATTTTATTCTTTTCACCCTCCTTCACCTTTCTCTTAAAACACTAAAGATGTGTTCTGGCAAAACTCTACTTAAGGATGAGCACTGCTGAGAACTCATAGAAAATTTGTTGGACAGCCATCCTAATTCCTCTAATTCTTTTTTTCTTTTTTTTGTAAAAGGAATTGTATATTTAGCTGAATAAATAAAATATGATTATTCAATGTCTCCTGCCCAATTTTTCTTTCATGAGATAACAATTATTTTCATTCATTTCCCAAAGTCTCTATCATTAAAAAGAAGAATAAACTGCAGATTGAATCTTGTAAAGAGGCATCTTCAGCGCACACAAGAAAATGGAATAATTTCACTTTTCTGAGAACTATTGTGCTATCTCCAGAGTGAGTTTTACTTTATTATAAATATCATTTCAGTTCAATGGAAGTTAGGTAAAAGCAAGTGACACTATTGTGTTTAGAAACCTAGCGACAAATAAAATATCCAAAATATATATTTAGATGCTATTCTCTCCATTTTGACGACAGATAATAATAGTAGTAGCTTTCTTTATAATAGCAAAGCATTTTTTTCCCTTTGGTCCTTTTATAAAATGAATAAAAAGTGATTCTAAAATGCATTTTTAGTGGATTTTATATTTTAGCGTCATTTTAATTTCTCAGCAAAATAAATCAGAAGGTACAGATTTATCTCATATACTTCCTCCCTTTCTCATACTCAGACTCCCTGACAGTCAACATCTCAGGTAAAGAGGTACATTTGTGACTGCTGGTGAGCCACTTTCACACAGCATTATCACCCAGGCTCCACAGTTTGCATTAGAGTTAACTTTTGTTGTTGTATGTTCAGTGGATTTTAAATATATAATGACATTTGTCCATCATTATAGTATTAGAGAATAGTTTTACTGCTTTAAATATCCTCTGTTTATTCATCCATCTCTCCCTACCAACATTGGCAACAATTGATCCTTTTAATGTTTCCATAGTTTTGATTTTCACAGGATGTTACATAACTGGAATAATACAGTATGTATCTATGGTATGTAGCCACTTGAAATTGGCTTCTTCTATTTAGTAATATTCCTTAAAATTTCCTCAATGTCTTTTCATGGCTTTATATTTTATTTTCCAGGGCTGAATAGTATTTCATTGTATGGAGTTACCACAGTTAATTTATTCATTCTTTTATTGAAAGATACCTTGTTTCAAAGTTTCAGCAATTATGAGTGAAGCTGATATGAACATCCTTGGGCAAGTTTGTGTGTAGACTTAAGTTTTCAACTTTTATGGGTAAATCTGAAGAAGTGTGATCATGTGATATGAGTTTAGTTTTGTGAGAAACTGTCAAACTGTTTTCCAAAGAGACTGAATTATTTGACATTCCATCAGCAATAATTATGGTTCCTGTTTTCCACAAATCCTTGCCAGTATTTGTCATCAGTGGTTTGAATTTTAGCCATTATCATAGGCATGTAGTGATAGTTCAACACTGTTTGAACTTGCAATTCCTGAATAGCATATAATTTATGAGAGTAATAATAGAAAATTTCCTAATAAGCATCTTTTCTTATGTTTATTTGCTATCAGCATGTTTTCTTTGGAGAATTATATGTTAAAGTCTTTTGCTTTAAAAATTCAATTGTTAATTTTTTTGTTGGATTTTAGCAGTTTTGATATGAATTCAGGGACATTCTTAGTCATCATTGCTTTAAATATTACTCTATTTCTTTCTCCCTTGCTTCTTCTTCTGGTATTCCCATTATATGTAAGTTCTAACTTTTATAGTTGTCCCCAGATCTTGAATATTCTGTTCCCTTTTCCTTTTGAAATCTTCTCTCTCTCTCTCTCTCTCTCTCTCTCTCTTTCATATTTCAATTTGGAAATTTCCTTTGAGTAGTCTTTAGAGAATCTTTCCTCAGCCACCTCTAGTCTATTAAAGGTATTTGTTAATCTTGTTATAATTTCTTTTTTTAATTTCTAGCTTTTTTCCTCCTATGGAATGTCCATACACTAGCCATCAATTCTTGCATGTTGTCTATTTTTTTCTATTAGTTTTTAATTGTAGCTTAAAAAATGTCCCATGAGGCCAACAGCCCTGTTATATCTGAGTTTTGTTCTAATAGTACTTTCTCTCTTTTTTTAAGATTACTTTTTGCCTTTTAGTATGCCTTGTAAATTATTTTTGTTTAGTAAGTAGAACTTCGTGTTGTGAAGGTAAGACATGGAGGGAGAGAAGGCACTTTAAAGCCTATGACTATGTCTCTGTCCTCAGGAACCTGTTTCTGAACTGTGAACTTTAAAAGAGTTTCTCAATTTTCTCCCCTCACTTAGATGAGCCAAATGGCCAGAGGAGGCAGGAACTGAACTTCCCCTCCTTCAGGTCAGCTAGGCTCTGATAAAACCCTAGGAGGTAAGGTTCTGGTAAGACAAGTTTCTCTTGAGGGCCAGTCTCATTAAGAAGAACAGAATGTTCTAGGGTATTTTAAAATGGTTACTTTTCTCCTCCCTGGGTACAAAAGCAGGGCAGATTTTTTTTTTTTTTCAAATCTTTAGTATGAGACCTTGGTGGAGCTCCTGGAGATACAATTCCCCAAAGTTTAGGGTCACCCCAAGTCTGGTCTCCCTGGAGTTTTAAATCTCAGCATTTGTTCACACTGATCCTTTAATAGTTTGTCAGTTACAAGCTCAGATTTTCCTACCCTGGTGCTGGTTCCTCTGGGCAGATTCTGAGTAAATTATGAGTCTCCAAATTGATGCTTTCTATCTCTCCAGTTCTGGGGTCAGCAGTTTGCCCTGTGACCTCTCTTTTCTAAAGGATCTAATAAGAGTTGTAGATTTTTTTAGTTTGTTTTAAAATAAAATTTTATATAAATATACATGTGTATTCCTCAATAGATACATTTCAAAAACAAAATAATTTGGTTATTGAAATAACCAAATTAAAGTTGTCTACTATCTAATGCTTGAAGTTAGTGGAAATACTTCCTAGGAACCAATTTATTATTTTGTGAGCAAATCTTGGCCAGGTGATTTGTTTATGGAGTAACTTCCTGGATTCTCTGAAATTGTGTGTAACCTAATAAATATCCATGAAACTATGGACTGGGCCTTAAGCCAAAGAACTCTTTATAAGCTGTATGTTTACATAGTTATCATTTCCTTTTCCTAAGTAAAAGGATGTATTTCTTTGGTTAATTATTTTTAATGAAAATAAAGTAGTATTTGGTTTAATCAGTATTCACATTTATTTCTTTGGGCAAAAAACAAACCCCTAAGCATGTTGGAGTTGGACATACTACAGACTCTTCAGCTTCCTGGAGGTGATTAATAGAGGTAATAGCTACTGCTTGTCTGGAACAACAGGGAGCCAACCAGTCCCATGATGCTAGCTTGCTTTATCTCTTCCAATGCTCACAGCAACCTTATAAGGAATGTGGACTTACAAAGAACATAAAACTTAAAGCAGTTCATGATGTTTTATGGATTGGAATCTATAACCTGTTCTAAGCACTGTACTAGAGACTAGTCTTGATGAGCAATCTTTATTTCCTCCAGCTGATTTTCCACCCTTGATGATTATGTTAGATTCTTCATTTCACACATCCAGAGTATAATAGTAGATGTCTATGATAATACCACCTGACCTCTGTTGAGCCTTTATTGTTCTCCCTGTGTTTTTTCAAATGACTTATTATTCCTATTTTGTACTTGAAGAACAATGAGCTTATATAATGTGGCTAAGGAGGAAGATGAAGAAGAATGTTGTCATGCTGCATGCTGTTTTCCCCGTAAAAATCATATGCTCAAGTCCTAGTTCTCAGTACTTCAGAAAGTAGCCCTAGTTAAAGAACTTAAAAGAGAAAATTAAAATAAAGTCATGAGATTAAGCCCTTGTCCAATCTGACTGCTGTCCTTGTAAAAAAAAAAATTGGGACACAGACAAATATGGGGTTGCAGCGTGAGAAGGCCATGTCAAGACTCAGGGAGCCCATCTGTAAGCCAAGGAGAGGCGCCTCAGGAGAAACCAACCTTAAAAGATTGATCTTAGACTTTGAGGCTCCAGAATTATTAGAAAAGAAATTTCTGTGTTGAAGTCACCCAGTGTATGTGGGGCACATAACATGTCAGGACAGACCTAGCAAAGTAATACAGAAACCAATAAAAAAGATATTTGCTAGAATAAGGTTTAGGAATACACTTATTCCACAATCCCTATGACTAGCATCAATGAGAGATTAGGTCTAAACAGGCTGAATTATTAATCATACAGTGATGTAAAATCTGTATTCTAAGCCCTCACAACTTAGGCAGGAAAAAGACGAAGACAGCAAAATAGAGGGCATTTCTTATTCTGTTGACAGTAAGAACTGCCAAGAGTTTTAGGTCTTAGATCAAATAAGGAAATTATTTTAAGGTGAAAATTAATGGATTTATTGCAGTTGATTACCATGTAAAAAGGCAGCAAAAAAAACACAAAAACTGAATAATAGATGAGAATCAAATGCCAAAAAGGGAGAATGTAATGAATGAGAAATGCTTCATGGGAAGACATGAGATGAATGCTGTGTTTGTGATTCATTTCAGGAAAGATCAGTGTTTTTAATAAATGAAGTTGAACTCAGAAAGTCTCTTCCCTTCTTCCCTTGCTTTCTGAGGACCCTGGTTGCAATGTAAGACCCCAGCATCCATCACAACTGGGTCTTCCAGGGACTTCTAGAGTTCCTTTGTTTCAAGGTTCTTTATTTCATTGGTGGGAAGTAGGATAATTAACTTTCATCTGCTTTTCACTTGTGAGGTCTTTAGGAGAGCAGAGAAGATTTCACCTGTGACAGTTCCATTTAGCCGTCAGCACCTCAAAGGAATGAATCCCAGTCTCACAAAACTCCAGCTCTATAGGGTACATATAGAAATCACATTTATGCTCTTACAACTTATTTTGATGAATGTGTTTTGTGTAACTATTAACTCATACCATACCAATAAATGTTCAGTTTTTCTGAACATCCAAAATTACAAAATCAAACTTTGTAGTGAGTTTAACAAATTATTATTGTTATTTTTTGGTTGTTGATGCACCTTTATTTTATTCATATATTCATATGTGGTGCTGAGAATCAAACCTGGTGCCTCATATGCTAGGCAAGCACTCTACCACTGAGCCACAACCCAGTCCCCCAAAGTATTGTTTTTATTTTATTTTATTTTTTTTTTATTATTTTTTTTCAAAGTATTGTTTTTAATTTTAATATCTACTAAGAAATAAAACCAGTTGACTAGAAAAAATCTGAGAAATGGATCAATATTTATAAAGCTTCAAGTTTCTGAATTGACATATTTAATTTATAACCAGTAAAATAATAAGAATGACAATGAAGACAATAAAAATGATGAATACGTTTAACACCTGAGTTGAGTATTTACTATGTTTCAGGTATGAACTAACAATCTCTTAGAGGTTTTATGTGCTGATATACATGGTGAAGTTCCCATAACAGAATATAATATAAACACTTTAAAAAATTTATTTCAACATAAAGATTCTTCTTTTCATGAACATCTAGTAAGATTAGTGCTTAGCAGAGAAATTTTTGGGAAATGGTGTTTTAAGCTCATATTTGCCCTTGTGATAAGCATCAGCTTTAAGTTGTCTTGTTTATTCCTATAGCATTACTCTTTCTGGGGGCAAGTGGGGATGCTGTGTTAGTCTCCTCTGTCTTTTTACCAACATACAGAACTGCTCATAACAATGATATGAATTTGCTATGTTTGCATAATAAGCCTGCCAAACCTTAGCTGGTTTAAAAGAGCAGCAATAATTTGGCTCATGAATCCAGGTTGATGACTTGTACTGGGCTCAACTGGGAGGTTTTTCTGGTCTTTGCTGGGCTGACTGTCAGGGCTGCAGTACACTGTGGTCATGTAGGAGGGTGGCTGGCTCCCAGGTCTGGAGCCCTTGCTAGGGCACTGAGTGCTCCTCTATGTGGTCTCTAATTCTCCAGGGTCTAACCTGGGCTTGTTTACATGGTACCTACAGGGGTCCAGGAGACAGCAGGGAGGTACACAAGGACCCTTGAGCCCTAGGGATAGAATTGGTCCATTGTCACAATCTGCTAGCCAAAGCAAGCTACAAGTGCAGCCCGCAGACCTATATTTAGTTGAAAGTCTTTCTACTTTGTTTTTCATAAATATTTACAATACTTAGATATTTAAATAGTAAAGTGGATCAATTACTCATTTACTTGAATATTATTTCCTTAAAATTAAAAGCAAAAAAAAAAAAATCCAGCATTTATATCTGAGGGTCTTTTTCCAACCCAATACATTGAGATGAATCTTTTACTTTAAATTTTCCCCCTATACAGTTTTCTCATCAGGACACAAATATGTTGTGTTACTCCTATAGAAAATAGATCCCTTGGGAGGAAACCTGCTATTGGGACCCCTCTCGCATTGCTGGAGTTCTGTTCCTGTTTCTATTCTTCAATAAATCCTACATTTACATTCACAAAAAGAAAAGAAATAGACCGCTTTCTTCTCCAGCCTCCCCTTTAGATAACACTAGTCCCCTCTGAAGCAAAGCTCTTCCCTAGATTTGCCTTTGCTTGCTCTCTCCAAATCCTTTTCTCTTATTTTTTTATCATTTTCTAAAACACTGTAAGGTTATAGAGAAAACAGACACAGTCTCTCCTAATCTACTCTGTCAACACAGTGCCATTTTAAATAGTCAAAGTGATCAATTGTTCATTTATTTGATTATTCACATAAAATTTGATGATTATTTCCTTAAAATACAAAAAAGTAATTGAAACAAAAATTATACATTAAAGCTGGGTGTGGAGATGCATGCCTATAATCTCAGCAGCTCAGGAAGCTGAGACAGGAGGATCTTGAGTCCAAAGCCACCCTCAGCAATGACAAGGTGCTAAAAAACTCAGTGAGACCCTGTCTCTAAATAAAATACAAAATAGGGCTGAGGATGTGGCTCAGTGGCCAAGTGTCCTTGAGTTTAATCCCTGGTACCCCATCCCCCTGGAAAAAAACCCACCTTTTTATACTGGCCAGAATATGAGACAGGACTCCATTGTTGAAAAGCAATAAAATAAATTGCAACAATCTACTCTATTTGGCAGATGATTCTCTGGCAAAGTTCAGCAGGTGTCCTTTAAC
The DNA here is from genome assembly GCF_001458135.2 of Marmota marmota marmota. Taxonomy (NCBI): domain Eukaryota; kingdom Metazoa; phylum Chordata; class Mammalia; order Rodentia; family Sciuridae; genus Marmota; species Marmota marmota. The sequence continues at coordinate 36,994,124 of NW_025999990.1, forward strand.
TCAAGTCTGATTGTGACACTATCTACAAGAAGATAGCTTTGGATTCCACAGATAGAGGGCTCAGTTCCACAAGACTATGCCTTACTCCAGATGCCAGTCACAAGTAGCAGGTTGTCAACTGTTCTTCTAACTGGCTGTAAATCTGGGGTTCACATAACCATCTCATTAAGTTTGATTAACTTTCCAAAATGGCTGCCAGAATTCAGGGAGACACTTATCACTGGTTTATTGTAATTAATATTACAAAAGATACAGGTGAACAGCCAGGTGGAAGAAATATGTAGGGTGAGATACGATGGAAAAGGTGTGGCATTCCATGTTCTTTCCAGTCATGCCACCCTCCAGGCACCGCCACGTATTCAGCTCTCTGGAAACTCCCCTAACCTCGTTCTTCTGGGTTTTTATGGAGGCTACACTATGTAGACTTGATTGATTATCTGATCATACGATGATGCTCAGTTCAAACTTCAGCCCTTCTTACCCTACTGGAGGGTCATGGAGAAAATGGAAGTTCCAACCCATTAATCACATCATTAGTTTCTTTGGCAACCAACTCCATCCTGAGGTTATCTAGGGACCCCAAGATGCCAGCCCTCTCATTANAATCTACTCTATTTGGCAGATGATTCTCTGGCAAAGTTCAGCAGGTGTCCTTTAACTCAAGTCTGATTGTGACACTATCTACAAGAAGATAGCTTTGGATTCCACAGATAGAGGGCTCAGTTCCACAAGACTATGCCTTACTCCAGATGCCAGTCACAAGTAGCAGGTTGTCAACTGTTCTTCTAACTGGCTGTAAATCTGGGGTTCACATAACCATCTCATTAAGTTTGATTAACTTTCCAAAATGGCTGCCAGAATTCAGGGAGACACTTATCACTGGTTTATTGTAATTAATATTACAAAAGATACAGGTGAACAGCCAGGTGGAAGAAATATGTAGGGTGAGATACGATGGAAAAGGTGTGGCATTCCATGTTCTTTCCAGTCATGCCACCCTCCAGGCACCGCCACGTATTCAGCTCTCTGGAAACTCCCCTAACCTCGTTCTTCTGGGTTTTTATGGAGGCTACACTATGTAGACTTGATTGATTATCTGATCATACGATGATGCTCAGTTCAAACTTCAGCCCTTCTTACCCTACTGGAGGGTCATGGAGAAAATGGAAGTTCCAACCCATTAATCACATCATTAGTTTCTTTGGCAACCAACTCCATCCTGAGGTTATCTAGGGACCCCAAGATGCCAGCCCTCTCATTAGCATATAGGAGTTACTCATCACTCCTGAGGTTCCAAGGACTTTATAAACTGCATGTCATTTGCTTCTCAAAGTCACTGAGGGCCTCCATTATTACATTTATCATACATCTCATCTCAGTGTTCCTCTTATGCATTCTATCCCCAGCATTTGACCCCACTGATTATTCCATTGTCTTGGACATATGATTTCCCTGTATTTTAGAAATCCTCTAGCTTTTCTTCTCCAAATGGCCATTCCCAAACTCTTCTGTGGTTGGAATTCCCCAGAGCTCATCCTTTGTTCCCCTTTGTTTTATCTATAATCACTTATTTACTGATCCCATCCCATCCCACCCCATCCCATCTCATTTCCTCCCATGACTTTAAACATTACTATATGCTGGTAATTCCCACATGAGTATCTTTCACTCTGAATGTTCTCTTAATGTAATTTTTATCCCAATAGACAACTGGTCATCTTCATGAGTGCCTGATAAGACACAAGCTCAACCGAGCTCTTCAAAATATCCTCCCTTTAAATATTTTTCCCCTAAAGTCATTATTTCATCTAAATATGTGACAACTTCGTCCTTCCAGTTGTTCGAAAATTATCATTTATTTATGTTTTAATTTCCAAACCTTGTCAGTAGTTATTTGCATCTCTTTCCTTATATAGGGAGCCTGATCATTCTATATTACTGTCCTCTGTTTTTTTTTTTTCCCCAGCTACTAAAGTGGCTTCTACCTATTCCCAATTCAGCACCCAGAATGAGCCTTTAATTCTAATCATAGCACTTATTCATGTAAAATTCTCCAGTGGTCCTATTTCTTTCTCAAAGTGAAGGCAAAAGTCTAACAACCATGCATTAAGGCTCTTCATAATCTGAGCCTTTCAAACTTCTCTGTTGGAATCCCAACTTCAATTGACTTCAACTGCACTACGTTTCCCCCATCTCATCCTTAAACACAGCTGAAATATCTCACCTACAAACTTGTGTACTTGCTATTTCTTCTGCCTGACTAGCTCTCACACCTCCTTCTTGTTTTGGCCCAAATGTCATCCCCCCAGACCTCCCTACTGAGAATTACAACCTGCATTACTGGGATTTTTTGACTTTCTTTAGCATTTATCAGCTTCTAATATAATATGAATTAATTTTCTATTTACTATATTTTCCTTCAATTAGAATATAAGCATCATGAAGGCCAGAATCTTTGACTGTTTGCCCAAGTTTCACAAAGGCCAGATTTTGAGGGTGAGAGGGTTTGTTCATTTCTACATTGCCAGAATTCAGAATAGTGTGCAGCAGAGGAAACTTTCAGTAACTATTTCATGAATAAATGTTAACATACACTCTAAACAAAATTTAGATAGAAATAAAAGTTGAAACACTATTTCCAAGGTTATTTGTTAATATATTTGGTATCTTGTATATTTAGAGATCAATAAAAAACACCAATGTTTTTACTGAAAATCATATATGAAATGATGACTCACAAAATAAAAGTACAAAACTATACCCGCTCATTAGTAATAAAAATGTAGATTACAATGATGGCATTTGTAGTTTTTCATGAATTGTTCAGAGAGATAAAATTTTAATTATTAAATTTCATGAAGTCTGGGATGATACACTATTGATGGGAGTACTAATATCCTAAATAATACATTTTAATATACATAAAAGCCTTTATGATGTTTAAACATTTTGATCTCAAAAGCTGCATTTAGAGATTTAACTTAATAATTACAAAGACCTAGCAATGTGTACATGACAAAAACACCCAAACCAAAAACTCAAATCTAAAACGATCTCAATATCTACCATAAGAGATTGATTAAAACATTACAGCATGACTGTATAGTTAAATATTACACAACTATTGGAAATACATTTCATAAAATATTTAATGAAACGATTTTAGACATGACCATGACCTTGAATCTATCTATGAAACTGAGACTAAATTTAACCCTGTACCCAGACTGCATATATAATATAATCACAATTTTTAAGAGGATTTAAATGCATATGTAAATATACACGCATATATAAAACTGGTAGAAAATTCAACAGCATTTTCACAGTGGCTTTTTGGCTCTCTTTTAGCTCTGGGAACCAATTCATCTATTACCTATGTTTTCTTTACTGCTCTTAATATAAAAATGTGCACACTTTTGATAGTAAGTAAAAACTAACAATTCAAATGCTTTAAGAAATAATTTTGCTAAAAGTAATTGAAGTTCTTTGTTTGTCTTCCTGGTCAGCTGTTGAAGGTTTCCCTCCCTGCAGAGTATCTGCTTACAACACGCTCTGCGTATTGATGTACTGATTGTACTAAGTGGAATTGAAATTCCCCTCGGTGGGTAGGACAGGTATCTTGTGAAACTCAAGCTGCCAGTATCTACATCTAATTTTTAATTAAGTACACTAATTCCTAGCCAGTACCAGCTGTTATCATGTTTCTTCAATTCTGTGACTTGATAAATAGCTCAAGGAATGTTCTATAATAAACATAATCATGCAAACCTCTTCTCACTTTTTTCATAAGCTTTGAAAATAACAACCCTTTGAATTGCCGCTTTCTTAAAAGCTCTGACTGGATGCTTGTCAAAAATAACACACACCCATGCCCACACCCACTCACAGCCCATTACAGGTTTCTTCTAAAACATCTTTTAAATATCAGATTAAAGCACTTTTTCAATAATAATGAAAACCCTTAAGAAAGCACAGTTATTATTATCCCATTTCACAGCTAAAGCAATATTTTCAGTAAAGGCTCTCATTTTTGGACTGCTGGAATCTTCAATATGTTTCTTACCTGATTCATTGGTTTGGACTCTTGCTACAATCTGTGTCCAGTGTGAAGTTCCCAGTCTCTTTGCTAGTATTTCAAAATATCTAGAGTTTGTGTGGAAGGCTCTATAGTGATGGGAGAGGGGATCTTCAACTAAGAAATTTTGATCACTGCTTTGTTTCTCATAATTATCAAGTACAATGGAGTATATGTAGTTGAGAGAGATCAGTTGTCCACTACAGATGTGTGCTGCTATTAAGGCTTTGTAGACAGCTGATGAGGATGAAAGAAAGTGGTAGTAAAATTTTGTTTTAAAGTTACCATTTATCTGGTGCAGTGGCTCATGTCTGTAATCCCAGTGATTTGGGGGAGGCTGAGGCAGGAAGATAGCAAGTTGGAGGTCAGCCTCAGCAACTTAGTAAGATCCTGACTAAAAATAAAAAATAAAAAGTTCTGGGGATGTAGCTCAGTGGTAAAGCACACTTGGGCTCTATTCCCAGTACCAAAAATAATTAAACTCATTAATTAAATAAAAAATAAAATTACCATAAAACAAATCAACGAATAATTCAATCCATTTAACACAGTTATCAAGCAGTTACAGATATTTTTTAAAAAGGTCTTCCTATCACAGAAACAGTGATCAGGTCATTTGTAAAACAGAGTTTTGGATAGCCTTTTAGATAGAATGCATTAGAAGAGAAAGAACATCATGTGCAAAAGTTTTTGTGTGAGACAATAAATTCTGGAAGTTTTTTCAATTGTGGAGGTGGAATTGTCCTTATTTTATTTATGTATCCTAGCTGTTGTGGTTTAGATGTGATGTGTCCCCCAAAAGCTCATGTTTGAGACAATGCAAGAAGATTCAAAGGAGAAATGATTAGTTATGAGAGCCTTAACTCAGTGAATCAATTCCCTGATGGGATTACCTGAGTAGTAACTGAAGGCAGGTAGGTGTGACTGAAGAAGGTGGGTCATTGGGTATATATTTTGTGGAGTCTCTCTCTGCTTCCTAATCATCATGTGAATCCACTTCCCTCTGCCACACTCTTCCACCATGATGTTCAGCCTCATCTCAAGCCCCAAGGAATGGATCCACCTGTCTATGGACTGAGACCTCTGAAGCCAAGAGCCCCCAAATAAACTTTTCCTCCTCTACAATTTTTCTTGTCAGGTCTTTAAGTCACAGCATCAAAAAAAGCTGACTAAAACACTAGCCATGCAGTGTCTGGAAAAAACTAGATTTCAAAGAATATTGAGAAGAAAAGACAAGGTTTCTCTCTCTCTCTCTCTCTCTCTCTCTCTCTCTCTCTCTCTCGAGATATTTAGGTTTTACCCCAGAATACATCTGGTTTGATAGCCACATAGAGAGAAACACTTTTGTTACTCACCAGAGGTGTTTTATTCTTTTTTGAGTGCCCACTATCAAGCAAGCATTTCATGTTAGCCAAAACTGGACGTCAGTATCCACCAGTTTAAGTATGATCATGGTGATCCTTTAACTCTGTGTTGAAAAAAATAACAGGCACATCATTATTACTTTTAGGGGAAAAGAAACCAGGAAGGTAAATGAACAGAAAGAAAATAAAATCTTATCCTGGCTTTGATTCATTCACTCTTCCAAGGAGTGCCTAGTCCATGACCAGAACTCCTCTGAGGGCTGATGATAAAATGATGACACAACTGTGTTCTGTCAGCTTGGAGTTGAGAAACTAGCGGGAAGAAAGGCATCAATCAAGTGTGTACACAAGTGTATAAACTGACCATAAGCATGAAGGTAAAGTAGAGGTCCAGTGATGGAGTGGATGTATCTTGGAGAGTCGAGAAGGCTTTCTTGAGCTGAGATCAGGAGGGCGAGCGGTGAACACAGTGAAGGGTGGCAGAAGAGAGAATATTCAGGTAAAGTCTGAGTAGCAGGAGTAACAGCCACGATGCTGCAGGAGTTGGCAGGGATGGGGGGGAATGTCAGGATCGCTGTGGAAAAGGAACAGCATAAGCTCAGCCGAAAAGTTATACAAATTGAAGCTGGAGAGACAGGTGCAGGTGAGACAAGGAAAGAACTGGGAAGCCATAGTCACAGCAGGCCACTGAGACAGCCTTGGGAAGGGCAGAAAGTGGAGATGGTGGCAATGCTGACACAATCCAATCGTGTTTTGAAAACACCACTCGGGTTTCAATGAGAATAGACTGAATTGGGCAATCATTTATGTGAGGCGATCAATTAGGAGGCTGTTTAATATTCAAGATGGGAGGAGGTGGAATTGGATGTGGGTAAAGCTAGGATGGCTCTATCCTGAAGGTCAGTAGGGAGTTAAACACTGGATGTACAAAATAAAAATTCTAGAAATTTATGTAAGGGAGGAAGTTCTGGGAGAAAGAATGTCATGTTGAAGTAACCAACTGTCAGGATTTGCTTATACAATGAAGTAATTCTTGTCATCCTGTAGAGAGATTGATTATTAGGAAAGAAACTCAACTACCTATAAAATGTGACAAATTCAATAAGACAGTGGAGCCAGATGGGTTTTCAGCTTAATTTTGACAAAGTTATGCCTGACATGCAGACTTTTTTTTTTCCCCTTAGTTTTTAATGATACTTTGAAATCTGGGAAGTTGCCAGAGTCAATAAGAAAGGCCATAGAGAAGCTTCCCAAGAAGGTAAGCCAAATTGAGTATTAAATTGTGAATATTGCTTGAGCTATTTTATTTTGGTTTAACTACCAAGGGTGGCTTACCAACATGAAATTAGTACGGAAATCATGGGTACTAGAGACAGGTACTTTTCCTTAAAAAAACAGCACTGCTCATTATATCTGCTGTTATGGTGAAATGTTGGTCATTATTCACTTGTACACTATTGAATTTAGTTGATGATCAGATTTTGATTGAATTGAGTTGCTGCAGTTTAACGTAAGAATATTCGTATCAAGAATTTTCAAATACTAAATAATATTATAATAAAAATAATGGGAAAAAAGAAAACATTCATAATCACATCCCTCTAATTCCCTGCACTACTTTAATTTACCCATATTTTATTTAATAATTTTGCACTGAGGTAATCACAATAAGGACCTAATTTAGGTTATGTAACGTTATTCAATAGATATATTTTCATGTTGCTGTATTATGCCAAGGAATCATTTTCATGACATTATAGTCTATAAAGTCGGCGGCCTGAAATGAATTTAACTGTTCTCTTATGGGAAGAACAGATTTTAATTTTTCCAATTAACGTTAGTATATGTAACTTGTACTAAATGTCTTCATGCATGTTCATCATAGTCTTTCTTTTGTATATTGTAAAAGTGATGCATTCTAACAACTTCAATATCTTAGAAAAGTGTTAGATGCATTATCAAAAAAAATTGAAAAATAGTCTCCACTTTGTGAAATAGTTAACTTAAAACCACTACTACCAATTCATGAGCATATAACAGGGTAAGTATGATTATTTTAAAGGATTGATCATTTAATGTGTAAACCGTGATACACCATTTTAATTTTCATGCCTTTGTTAAGGTGAGGTTATTATTTTTCTAAAGTTAGCTCACAATCATTTATGGAATGAACATATTCATATTATTTTTCACCTTATCTAGTGTGATGTTAGTACTGTGTATGAACTCAGCTTATAGGAAGAGTACTGAGAAGAATAGCAGAGAGTAGTAAATATTTCTTTTCTTAATATTTTTTCTTGTAGAACTTTTTCATTATCCTCTCAGGTGTGGAGTAAAATGGTGGAAATTTCTCATTCTCACTCCCATTAATCCTGTCCTTTGAGCACTATTATACCTTGTCAGTCATTTCTGCTCACCACCTTTTCTCAGGGTCACATAATTAACTCTGAAGAAGAATAAACAAATATTATCAATATAAAACAAATAAGGAATAGTTTTGTGTAACTTTGGAAGCAAAAGATCATGAGGTGTGCATAGAATATAAACAGAGCCTGTGAAACACCTGGTGCTCTGCTCCCAGGAAAGGGGGACAGCATGCTGAGAACTGAGACCTACCCCTAAGCAGGGGAGCTGAGAGCCATCTGCTCTCCACAGGTACAGCTGGAAGACTTTTCTACTGCCAAGATTATGTTAAGAGCATCATGAAATAGAATTATGACTGTCTGAAAGAAAAGTTGTGGCCACTCACCATGTATCTGAAAAACAATATTGTAATTCCTAAAGATTTATTTTGATAGAGAAAAATAATAAAGTGATCATTGGGCAACGTTTCCTGGATTTTTATCAGGGACATAGAGTTTAGCATTGATTATATATATATCCCTTTAAGCACACCAAAGTGCTAATTTTTCTCAAGAACTTACACATATGCATTATTTTGAGGCTGTGATTTTGATACATATCATTAATAACTTACAAGCTAATATATGTATGTTTTCATTCATTGTAAATGAATTTAAAAGCCTCTGTATATTCCAGAGGTCCTTAACATTTTAAAAATTATTTGCTGATTCATATGAAATCACAGATTTTATTTCCATTTTTAGCCCACAGCCCCCAAATTAGAATCATCCTCTGAGTATCCAAATATTCCTACTGATGATAGCAGACTTCAGGAATGATACACATGTCTTGAATATAGTAAAAGACTACTTTGTCTGTAGATATAGTGATTTTCAAGGGTGAATAGAACAGGATGAAATATTTGGCATATGAATTTCTATAGTCATGGATTTTATTTATAATGTTCTTCTCATTCTTAATTAATCATATCTTTCATGTCATCTTGACTTAAAAAGATCTAATACATTCACTCATAGGAATATTTCTTCAAAAAACAAACAAAAACAAAGTGGAAAAGTAAAAGAATTATTTAATGCTATCCACTTGATTCTCATGGTGCCTAGACCCTAATTTCTGGAAGATTCTGGATACAGTGACATGAGAGTTAGTATTTGTCTAATGCCCTTACAGAAACCTAAAAAAGCTCATTGAAATCTAATAGAAAGACCTATATTATTTCCTTCATTCCATTTTCTTTGGGATTAACATGTAGTTTAATTTTCTTACTACTTAAAATAGACACTTAGATCATTAATTTTCAATCTATCTTTTTTCTATTTAATGTATGAGACTATAAATTTACCTCTAACCATGGCTTTATCTGCATTTTTAAAGTCTGTTGAATAGCAAGTAGAACTGTAATACATTAATGGTGGAAAACTAGTATTTTCTACTAAAATCATAATTATGTATTCTCTAGAAATCAGCACCTCCAATCTTAGCCACAATAAAAATTTATACACATGCAAAAATTTATGCACAATAATTCATGTTTCTTTTTTGAAATCTTTTTAGTACTCATAATTAGAAAAAAAAATCCCTGAAGCCTATCAACACTAGGATAAGCAAATAAATAAATAGACAAATCTGACAAAAGAATACTATATAAAATTATTTCCAAATGTAATAATATAAATAATTACTAGATTAATATTAAGTGAAAGACTTCAGAAAAATGATGCATAGTATGGACCTATTTGTAGAAATTTTAAAAACATACAAAGATAATCTCTAACAATGAGATTATCAGCAAACTCAAATCACTGCTTTTTTCTTTTTTTGCTAATGTAACTATTATCCTCACTGCTATTTTTCAGTGTTTATTTTTTTTTTAGAGAGAGAGAGAGAATTTTTTTTTAATATTTACTTTTCAGTTTTCAGTGGACACAACATCTTTTATTTTTATGTGGTGCTGAGGATCGAACCCAGCACCCTGCGCATGCCAGGCGAGCATGTTACCGCTTGAGCCACATCCCCAGCCCTCAGTATTTCTTTAAAAAGAAGTTTATTTAAACAATAAGATGATGACTTGAAAATAAAACTATTCCTGTCTTTTACTTTATCCCTATTTAACAATTTATTACCTTGCATGTTCAAATGAGTCCATAATTCATCATACTGACCCTATTTAAATTTAATTAAATTTATAAATTTATTAAATAGGGCTGGGTATATAGCTCAATTGGTAGAGTGCTTGCCTTGCATGCATAAGGCCCTGGGTTCAATCCCCAGCACCACCAAAAAAAAAAAAATGAATTTTAAAATCTAGGTTAATCAACTCTGAATTACCTGTAAAATGGTAAAATAAGATTAGGGAATCACTAAAAGTTTTTGTGTATGAATTCAATGATTCCATATGTACTTATCAAATTATGAAACAACAATATAATTATTTCATAAACAAAAGGGGCAATTGTGTAGGATTTTTTTATTAAGCTTATAAAAATTTTTTAGTGTTTGAAGAATACCTGAAAGATCATCTCTCTGGAGCATTAAGTCAGCTAATTAAAAAATAAATTTACCTACATTCAAATAATTTTCTAAGTGATGGTATTTTATATTGATATATCATTTATTTCTTTTTTTTACTTTTGACCTACCTTCTTCATCACTAATAAACCATAGCACTAAACATGTCCAGTTGTAAATACATATTTTTCTACATGCGGTATTTACATATGCTTTCTTATTCAAAACAGGAACAAAATTCAATCATATTGTCTCTTATTCATGAAAGGATTTACTTATTAATCTGTTGTGTGCTACTCCAAAATAATAATACCTTTACGTTTAAAATCACTGCCTAATTTGTCATGGCTGCAAACATGTTTCTTTTCCTGACTCTTAAACATGTGACTCAGTAATATTTGTCCTCAAACCAGGCATCCTGGAGGACCACTGAGCAGTTTTCTCACGTAGGAACCATACCCACCCATCAGGTGCCCAATCATCAGTTGTGTGCTGAGGAAGATACAAGGGCTTTATATTTTCAAAGAAACCAATCAGAGTTCAGGTTAAGAATAAGTTTAGGATCCATGGCTGAAATGAAACATCTTGGAATTTCATTGCTTGTCTAAATATAAAATGAATATCCAATTCTTACTGGATCAGTGTAAAACTTTCTATATGATGGAGTAAAAGCTATTTCCAGAGATAAAAAAAAAAGTGAGCATTCATAATACTTGGAAGTTGCGTATGTTTCCTACCTTATCTTTGTTGTAGATTCTGAACAAAGTGATTATATGTTGAAGATTTTGAGTCCTTGATTCAGCCTGGACAAAGAAGATTTATTTTTCTTTGGGAGAATTATATACACTATCAAATTCCATTAAAAGACAAATCCTTAATAATACCAAAAATTTCTCTTAAAATTACTTACTTTTTTTTTTGTATCAGGGATTGAACTCAGGGGCCATTTCCCCAGCCCTATTTTGTATTTTATTTAGAACAGGGTCTCACTGAGTTGCTTAGCACCTTGCTGTTGCTGAGGCTGAACTCGTCTCAATCCTCCTGCCTCAGCTTCCCTAGCTGCCAGGGTTAAAGGTGTGTGCCACCGTGCACCCAGCTTAAAATAAGATCCTTCACACCACTTCTGAGATAGATAGACTTTTGGTTGGAAGTGAGATGAAACCAGGTAATTCCAACCAGTGCCTCTGCCCAGCAAGCAAAGCTCCTTTCCTTCTGACCATATCAATGATAGGGATCTCCTGGTGTTTTGATATATGTATTAGATATCATACACTTCACAGGTACTTGGTGTTATACATGAATGTTACAAAAGATCCTGCTGCATTCACTCTTGAGGTCAGCCATTAGTTGCAAATATAAGGTTTGATGTCACTGCTGCATACTGTTGGACTGTCTACCATGTGTTTTACAAGCCTGCTTTAGAATTTCTGGATTCAAGGAAAAAGCATATATAATAAAAACATCTAACAAATTGACTCAAGTGTAGTAAAAAGTAAATAAGATAAAATGATATCTCTGGTCTTTCAGAACCGCCATAGCAGGTTCCAACCAGCAGTATGGGGTGGCAGAGAACAGCTGGGGCTGCACCAGGTGTCACAACTGCTCCTGCATCAACCCAAAAGGGCAGCACCCACACAGGCTGGAAAGGGAAGCTTCTAGCTCCTTTTCTGTCTTTAAAGATAGCAGAGTAGCCAGAGCCAGTGGCACTATCACAGGAAAGAAGGGATCTAGCACTTCAAACCTCAGATCTTGTGTTCTGAGGAAAGAAAATTTAAAGTCAGACATCAAAAGCCATGCAAGAGAACTTTATTATAAGTGAAAATAAAGAGAAAATGAGGTGAAAGTAAAGTAAAAGCAAAGTGAGGCTTAAGCAGAAAGCACGCTCGAGAGAGAGAGTGGGCCATCTCCGAGCAGAGAACGACAAAGGAGACAATGCTGTCTCCAAATTTATTACTGTGTAATGTTGACCAGGAGAGCTGGGGACCACCTTCTGTGCTCTTTGCCAATCAGGTGTTCAACTCCTCCTTCATGTCAGGCGGTGGAGTTTTTCACCTTAGTTGGTCCTCTCCAGAACTGTCATGGGGGTCATCCTATTTATGGGGGCTTCATCTATAAGTCAATCCCATGTTAATGTGGGCACTGGGGTTAGTAACTAGTCAGAAGTTCCTTTGTAATTTAGTGCGCCTGCGCTGCTCAAGGACACTTCCTTCCCAGACAAATGGAGACATCTATAGCCATAATTCCTAGCTTTACAACAACATCAATGGACCCTGTCAAGAGTTAATCCTTTTCTTTTGACATATTTGCCCATTAGCTCTTTTGCTTCTGTTTATATTCTGTGAATTAACTACCACCCTTTGCTTTCTCATCTACTTTGGAAGTAGTTTAAAGAAAGACCCTAAAGTAATTTAAAGAATACTTTGTGACCTAATCATGCATTTTACTGCTCATGGCTTGCTACTACCTAATAGCACCTGCCTATAATACCAGCAACTGGGGAGGCTGAGGCAGGAGGATCTCAACTTGACAACTTAGCAAGACCCTGTCTCAAAATAAAAAAAAATAAGGAACTGGAGATGTAGCTCAGTGGTAAAGTGCCCATAGGTTCAATCTCTAGTACCCTCCCCTGCCAAAAGCACATAATAGACCATTAGTTGGATATTTAAGGAGTAGGAAAAACAGAATTTAGTCAAACCGACCTCTCATTTTTGGCTTCAAAAAATTTTTTTGTTGGATTTTCTAAATTATTAAGCTAGAAGTCTATGTAATTTTAGAGTTGCGTGGCACCTTAGAGATATTTACCAATCCAAGTGCTATGGTTGAATTGTGCCTATCCCACTAAGTCTTAATTAACCTCCAGAACCTCAGAATGTGACTGTATTTAGAGACATGTGGTTATTATAGATGTAATTAGTCAAGATATGATCATGAGAGTGAGCCGTAACCCAGTAGGACTTGTAACAGAGGGATGGGTAGGAGGATTTGAGCGGACAGGCAGACACCATACAAGAAGACAATGCCTTGGGAAGAAGACAGCCATTTACAAGCCAAAAAAAAAGTACTGGAACACATCCTTTTGTCAGTGCTTGGAAGGAAGCCTACTACCATCTTGGCTTCAAATTTCCACCTTCTGGAATGTGAGACTGTCCATTTGTGCTGTTTAAGCCATCCAGTTATGGTATTTCATTAGGACTTCCCCAGCATAGCAATCCACCACCCATTTTTTCCCCTTTTTTATAATTGAAGGAACTATCACAGAAGTAGAAGAAATTGCCAGAAGTGATACCTAGGACTGTGAGGAGAACCTGTATCTAGGGATATAGATGGGGTCCTTCACATCACTCTGTCCAAACCCATTTCTAACAGTGGTTCCCTTGCAGAAAATAGTAATGGAAATTGTCTACCCCAATGCACTTAATTTCTGACAATTATATGGGGACAATTTATATCTGTTTTTTAACTCTCTTTTTCAAAAACAGATGACCTTTATAGATCATCATTTTTTATTCACATTTTTTTTCCAGGTTGAGCAATAAAGAATTGCGTTCATCATGCACTGAGATGTAGAGTGGAGATGGAGTTTGAGTCTAGAGAAATGATAATCATTTGCTCTGGTTATCTATTTTAAGGAGCCAAATGGCACTCCACTCCTGTGAGATAATAAGAATAGCGTTTCTTTTGCTGACGGGGCACACACCTGAAGAGCCTGAATGTAAGGTGGAGCAGTCATTCAAAAAGCAGTAGTAGACAGGCTGGAAGGGAAACTCGCTTCAGTCCCTGGCCTACTCTGAAGCTAAGCCAAAACACATTTCCTGTTAGTGCATTTTGATGTTTATAGAAAACCCGGGGGCTGTTCATTTTATAGCTCTTGATGAAAACCAGACTCCTCAGAAGTGATAACACTGATGGGCACGAATGTCCTTTCAGTTGAAATCTTACTGATACAGGTTAACCTTCTCTCATAGTAGAAATATCAGGGAAAAGGGTTCACTGAATCATCACCGGCATCCAGTGAAATCTCGGTGAGCCTTGTAATCCTTATAATTGCTCACTTAGGAATTACCCAAGGGGGAAGACATAATTTTTATAATTGAGCCAATGTGGCCATTCCACTTGTGTGTTTTCTTTAAAATAAAAATAATTGCCAATCCGATAAGTATTTGCTATTGGCATAAGATAAACCCTGGTGGAGGCTGAGTGGCACAGGGCTGGTGCATTTGTAAAAGGGAGCGGTGAGTAATCAGGGGGAAGGGATGGGCATGCTTCATCGAGCAAATTACATTTTCCAGCCAGTGCTGGGTCCTATCAAATATCGCTGTGTGAAAGAACATGCACATCCCACACGCCGGTCATCCTGGCAAAGAGCAGAATGTTCCCTCCAGGATTTATTTATGGCTAAATCAATTGTACCTTAAAGGGATAGTTTTTCAAATAGTTTTGTGCTTGCAAAAGGGCTCCTGCAATGGTAGCCACCCTGAAATCAGAGAAGCAAGGTGGTTGAAGGTCTTCCAAACCAAGGTCATGGATAATATTATATTCCTTTTCCTTATTTCCTAATGGGGTGCCATTTAAATGGCTTTGAGATTTCTAATCCTTTAGGATCCAGCCAGAATCCAGGATGAGGGAGTCATGGAGCCATTAAGATTATCCTCCCTTCAGGTGACAAAGGTCATCTGCTCCTGATCTTTTATTATGTGCTTCTCAGGGATTAATAAAAAACGAATCCTGTTGTTCCCTCTGTTGTTGTTTTAGGAATTTTACTGAGTCAAGGGAGGTCACTCGGGAGACAGAGATCGTATATTCCAGAAGGTGCTTGTAAAACAAAACCCACATTTTTACTTGTGATCGTTTAACTCACCTTTAGAGGGAGAAAAAGCAAGAAAGAGAGGAAGAGTGGCTGCTGTGTGCTGCTTTTTTAGCAAGCAGGGAGCAGAGATGAGCCCCCAAAGGGAAGGGAGCAGAGATGAGCCCTGGGAAGGCCAGGGCAGCCCAGCTCCAAGCAGAACGGTGGGCGGCAGGGAAGCCACAAAAGCTGCTCAGCTGGCCTGCCAGGCTGCAGGCAGGAAGGGCATGGCTTCCCCCGGCAAAAGTTCTAGGTTAACCAGGAATGCCTCAGCACGGTGCCAGGCTCTGCAAATAGCAGCTGCAGATCAAAGGATTTTTTTTTTTTTTTTTGGCTTGTCTGTGGCACCAGGGGCATGATCAGGAGGTGCCGGAATTTCTTGCCATCAAATTGTCATTTTTTACAATGCCCATTGTAAAAATATTAGAGTGTTTTGGTTCTTTGTGTGTGAAAATGAAAGGGGATGACAGCAGCTGCCAGCAATTTTTTGAGAATTACAAGTTGCCTGAACTATAAGTTAAAAAAAAAAAAAAAAGTTCAGAATACCTTGCATAACTATACTCCAGGGCAGTTTTCCTGAACCCTAGCAGAAAATGGTGTTAAAGCCAACAGCATCAGGAAGACACCACAGGGAGGAGGAAGAGGAAGTTTACTCTAGGTGAGGAACCATGTTAGATTCTGAGCATGACCTAATGAGAGAGATGAAGTTTCCAAAGCAGAAGTACCGGAAAGAAGTGACTCAGGACACACCTGAAGGCAGTTGGGACTCAGCTTCCACACCTGTCTGTGTTAGCATAGGTCTGTGACAGGATTGTTCTCCCTAGATGTCATCACTCTCACACCGTGCAAACTCAGCATCTCTACGTGGCAGATCTAAAAATGATTAGGACAGCCATGATTCAGGATGAACATTTTTATAGAGGAAATATCTTTAGATAAATTTGGAATCAGAGAAGGAAAGAAAAAAAAATCTTTTATGCTGCTGGTGTTATAGAGCTGGGGCCTTCTGAAAAACTGAGGCAGCATGAAGACTCCACCTTTAAACCTCAATTCTTGCAATCAAGTCAGAAGGATTTCAGACAAATCACTCAGAATAACAGGTATGAGTTTATTGAAGGAATAGGAAAAGGGAAAGGGGACACTCACAAGGGAAAGAGTGGATCCTTTCAGAGAACAGAGGGACAATTTGCCTCTCTTACACTCCAGATTTTTGGGGGAATCCCAGTAAGTTTCCAAAGAGTCCCTCCCAGATCCACCTCTTGACTTTTGACTGACAGCAAGATGACAATCAGACTTTCAAGTTCCCACTGCCATGACCGCTCTAGGTCGCCTTGGCCCATGCTGACCAGCTCTAATTGTATTCTTCACTTTTTAAAATTTATGTTTTAGTTGTAGCTGGGCATAATACCTTTATTTTATTTATTCATTTTTATGTGGTGCTGAGAATCGAACCCAGTGCCTCACACGTGCTAGGCGAGCACAGTTAGTTTGCTGAGGAATGTGACATAGCCTTTTTACTTAGGCCAGGAAGAGCTGCAGGTAAATTGCTTCTTGGAAAAGAAAGCATGTGGGGTTCAGCACAGTGAGTCCATTTTATAGAATTATTCCCTTAACCTTGTGTTCCATTTGTATCTGTCTGTCCCCTGATGTTGGTATAAATAGTTGCTTCTCTTTTTTTTCTTACCCCATTTTTATATGCATATCTCTGTGTATTCCTCTAACACTCTGTTAAAAATCTCCCAAGTTATTTTCTTTCTTTCTTACTAGAGAGTCTTATTCATCCCCCCCACCTTAATTTCTATACATTCAATACCGAAAACAGTGCTGGCATATAAAGTGATTCAATAAAATAATACCATGAATCTATAATAGGAAGAAACCTAGGCTAAATTAGTCCTTCTGAATACACATTATGTACTCTTCCTAATACGTCTTCTTCTGAGGCCAGGACAAATGCATTCTTAGTATTTCCTATGCCTCCATGCGGTAACTAGCCAAATTCTGAGAATCTGTTCCAAGCCTTTCAAGACTACCTTGGGAAGCTAGCAATCCCATGCTATCTCCAAAAGGAAGTACCCTCTCCTTAAGTGACCACTTTAAAGAATCCATAAGTGGTTTCCAGTAATAGAAGGCAACATTCACAGTTAAATACAAGTCTCCAAAATTGACGGGTTCTCTCTAGGTATTTATTTGCCTAGAAGCAGTTTCACTGTGGTGGTTTGCATCTCTAATTGTTTAATGGAGAATATATTGCCTATGTCCAAATAAAAAAAGCAAGAAATATCCATGTTGTGCTGTTGGGCTTGGTAAATACATAATTAGAATTTAGGTCAGTATTTTAGATCTGATGGCAGCTTTTCCTAGACAGGCATAATTAGAAGGCAGGAGGAATTTAGAATGCTTCCTTTTGGACAATACAATTATTTTTCTTTGGTTTGCCCTGCTGACCTGACCACATCCAAACCCATAACTTTATATAGTCAATAAGTGCTTATTGTTAATGCTACCTGCTCTGTGAACAGTGTCCCAATGGACTCTACTGTCATATCGGTCCTCCTTGAGAGACAGTGTTTCTATCACTTTGCTTTGTGAATTCCCAAGAGTAGTTTTGCCTGTGCTTGATTGAGGTTCTGAGCTTACTTTAAAAGTGGACATCATCATAGTTTAGGGTTCTGCTGAAGAAGACTGTATCCTAGGTCTACAGTAAGATTCCTGAATGGAGATGACTAGTCGTCCATAATCTATGATCTGATTCTCAGAGGGGAATTTTGGAATAAAATTATGGGTAGTGGCCTATTCTAGTGTGCTTTTATTTTTGCCTTCCATTTTTTCAATAACCATATTTTGTATTTATAATATGGATTAAGTATTGAACAAAAACAGTCATGACGCTTGACCCTCATAGAGTTTATGATACAGCAGAGAATATAAACATCTCCCAAACATGTGAAGTATGAGGAATGTCAGAACCCCATGGGAACAAGATCCTCTAAGCAAACCACACCTATTATAACTGGGGATGGCTGAGACCTCTGTGAGCTTCCTGGGGCACGGAGATGCTTTCAAAGCAATTCCTGCTTCTCTTGCATGAGCAGTGGGTGGAGATGCCTGATGTTAGGGAAGGTGAGGCTACGTGAGCATAGTGTGGGCAGTCGTGGTGACCCATGCTCTCTGGGCCATAGCTTTGTTTTCCTGAAGACAAGACGCAATGGCAAGAATGTTCTGATGGATAAGCTAGAACACGAACAAACAAACAGCTTGCTGCTGGGACCAAGAAGAAGGCATAGGAGTAAGTGTGTGCCTGCGTCTGACCTTCTTGTTTGGGACACTCTTGTAAGCAGCTGGAATGGCCCCAGCTATCCGATAGCTGAGGACAAGACCAAGTGTCTGGACATCACTGGCCTATTGGATGAGTTATCTCCAGATAACAGTCCTGTCAGGTGAGCTAATGGAATATTTGTTCATAAAACCCCTGTTGTTTTAGTCCTTTCATATATGTTCCAGAAAGCATTTATAGACCAGGTAAAGGAGAGGTGGAGGAGATTCAATAGGGGCACACAGTTCCCAGCAGACACAAAGAAAAGTTCAAAGATGAAAGGGCATGTGGTCTCACAGAAGAAATTCTAGACCCTATAGGGTGCCTGGAGGGTTTTTAGCTATATGTAAAAACAAACTCCTGTCTGCTGCAAAATAATGGATGCTGAAAGAACAGCCTCTTCTTTTCCTCCTCCTCCTTCTTTCTTCTCCACCTTCTCCCCATTCCATTCCCTAATGTCCACCCTCATGCTTCTTCTGTTCTTTCCCCCATGCCTCCCAACTTCTTCCTTCTCCTTTAACCCAGTAAAGCTGAGGTAAGGAAGTACTATAAATCCCAGAGAGAAACTGAATGAGCTGAAGCCCACAATGAGAAGCAAAGCCATGGATGTCCTAGCACATCTGCCTGCAGGAGGAACTTAGAGCTACAGTAGTTCGCCTTCTCCGTGGGGTTACACTTTCTGTGGTTTCAGTTACCCATGGTTCATTGATTTTTTGAAAGTATTAGGTGGAAAATTCCAGAAGAAGCAATTCAAAAATTTTAAATAGCAAGCTATCCTGATCAGTGTGGTGAAATCTTGTTTTATTTCAGTATATTGTTATAATTGTTTTTTATTGTTATTAATCACTTATTGTACCTGATTTACATGTTAAACTTTAGAGAATACATATGTGTACACACACACACACACACACAAATATTATATAAACCATGTAGTATATATAAATTTCAGTACTATCTGTGGTTTTAGGCATCCACTGGGAGTCTTGGAACATGTGCCCTGTGGATAATGGGAGACTATTTTTTTTGGCATTGCCAGATGTTAAGGCCAAAAGAGTAGGTTTGGGGGGTCTTTGAAGATAGGTAGGAAGTTAGAAATGAGACATTAGCATAAAGCTAGGACCCCCTCAGTGAGGTGCTGTTTAGAAAAAAAATTGCCTCCTGGCAAAGGGTGATGACAGAGACACTTGTCTGTCCCAGAGGATTTACAATCAGGTATGAGCTCCTCACACAAGTATGGAGATTAAATCACATCCTTTGGTATTATTAAAAATCTTAAGATAAGAAAGTAATCTCAAGTGTATCTCAATTGGTTGGGATGAGCACTCTAAAACTCCAGTCCCACAGATTCACACACACACTTGCAATCCAAAGTCTTTGGAAATACAAGAACATGTCCCTGTGACCTGCAGGACTTTACTAGAATAACTACACTGAGGATATAGAATTTTTAAATCATTTTTAAAAATGGAGTAAAATATGTGACAGAGGAAAAAGGAATGATAAATAAGATCAAGTAAGTTTGAAAAAGAACCAGTAGAAGTTCCAGACATCAAAAAATACAATCCCTGCAATTAGCATCAATTCACCAGTAAGCAGCAGAGGAGATGTAACTTGAAGGGAGCACTGGTGAAGGACAGCCATTGTTCTCAACCTTGAATGTACATGGTAGACACTGAGGGGATCTCTGTCAAATGCAGATTCTGATTCTGCAGGTCTAGGGTGAAACCTCAAAGTTGCCATTTCTCCAAAGTTCTCAGGTGATACTCACACTGTGACGAGCAAGGAGCTAGAAGATAGATTTTGAAAATGTGATGCAGAGAGAAGGGAAAACACAAACAAACAAACCTCTTTGAATCAGAGTGAATAAGAACTCAAGGGGGTAGAGGTGAAGCAATATTTTAAAAGATAGTGGAAGAGAATTCTCCAGATCCTATTGAAGGCCTGAAGTCATAGGGTAAGGGAACCACACCCAAGGAAGGAAGGAAGAAAAGAAGGAAAAGAGAGAGAGACAGAGACCGAGAGAAATCCTCACCTTGGAAAATTGTAAATTATCAAAGAAAAAATATCTTACCGTCAAAGAGAAGAAAAATCGTTACCCACAATGAAACAATTAAATTGCTTTTAAATTTCTCAGCAGTACAAATAGATGTGAAATAATATTTTTTCCTAAGGCAAATAAAAACAGAAAAAAAAAACCAACCCTATGAATCTATATTTTTGTATCTACGTAAACTACCCTCCAAGAGGAAGGACACTTCAGGTCATGTTCCATGACAATCAAAAAGTGAATTCATAACCCACCTTCTCACTCAAAGTTCCCCTAGTGATTTTCAAAGTATGGCCCCATGGGCAACAGCACTGTTGGGAATATGTAAGAAACGACTATTTTCAGGGCCCATCCCAGACCTCAGGAGCAGAAGCTCTGTGGTGGGCCAAGCAAGCTATGTTATGTCCAGCTATCTAGGGGACCTCATGCAATTCCAGATGGAGAATCACTTCTCTAAACAAGGTGCCTGAGGAGGAAGCAAAACGATTTCCCAGGAAGGTCTGAGACATAACATGGAATCTTGATCAAGTCACCGAGTAAACTTAGGGTTAACCTAAACCAACGTTGACTGACTGGAGCAAAAAAAATGTCAAATTTTGGATAAAAATAAGATAGAACTAAAATATGGAATCACATGAAAACTAAAATACAATAGGGATAATTATAATTGAAATTTCTCCTTCTTTAATAGCATAAATTGTGTAAATTTTTTTCTAATTTATTAATACTGGATAATAATGACTTCATATTAGCAGTATCAACAATACCTGTGATGTTTCTTTCAAAACTCTTATGTTATACCTTCCTAAGTGTTTCCAATGCATTATTTATCTTATTTAATCTTCACAATCACCTGTTAACTGGGGAGCTCATCTACACTTTCCCTTTTAACAAATGAGAAAATGGAGGAATGAGGTAACCAAAATCACGTGAGTTGGGTATGGCAGAAATAGAATCCTAGTCTCTGACTCCCGACCTTTATTTTAGCTCTGTTAATTATGCTACTGTCTTTGTCATTAATAAAACATTTATTCAATGATGCCTTTCTCTCTTTTTTTTTGTAGAAAAAATATCCTTGGGAAAAAATTCAAGAATAGTTTTTTTTAATCATCTCTTATGTAATATAAATGGAAAACAAGCTAATTAGAAAAAAACTTAACTCTGAATATAACAAAGCTATATTCTCACTATATTTATGCTTCAGTGATTTTATGGCTTTTTTTTTCTTTCCAGAAAAATAGGCTTAGAGGTAGAGGATAGAATGATGGCATCTATTTTCTAAAGTGAAGTCTAGCAAGACTTAGAAAAACTTTCTAATACTGTTCTTCTAAATATAAGGTTGGTCCCCATCAGTTGAATGGAGTTTAGACTATGGAGTTAATCAAGGTCATCTGCTTTGGCATATCAGACTGACTGCTTCATGAAGTATCTTTCATAGATTCAGGAGGATGGCTGGTAGCTTTCATGCTATAGTGAAAGCCCTGGTCCCTGTGCCTGCAAAGCATTGCAGAGAACACACAGGTGATCCCTGTCACAGACTTTTGGGAATATATATATCTGTGTGTGTGTGTGTGTGTGTGTGTCTGTGTCCAAGTTTGTCCATACCAGTTATCTTGGCCTTATGTAATACTTCAGAATTTTCTATAAACTTTGTCTATAATTAGACTTGTATTTTAAAGCTCAAAGATCTTTTGACTTAAAAATTTATGAAGAGTCAAAACCTGGTGAATCATTTGTGGCATTTTTTTTCCTATAATAATTGAAGGAATTTTCCAGTCAAAATAAATGCCAGGATGAATTTCTGGGCCTACCATGATACCTTTCATGTAGAGGTCTTCATGTGCATTGCAGACATGTGCTCATTAGCTTACTGACAGCCTTGGGAGACAGGTAAGTGCTATCAGATGTGGAAACCGAGGCTTAAGGCGATCAGCATGCTCTGAATGCTGGTCCATATTGGATTCAAATCAGGAGCTCACAGCATCTTTCCTTGGAACACAGATTTTTATTTTTACAGGGTTTTATAATTACATATTTTAGATTGCTCAGTATAGTTTGAAGTGGCTCAAATATGGAAACATTCATTACATCTTTTGGGAGATGATTTTGATTTTGTGGAGGGCTTTTTCTGTCTAATTGGTTTTATATATTTTGACTCAGTCAATCTCATTCCATCTGAGAGTCATTCCCATCCACCATGGATAGGGATTTGTTTTTCTTTTCGTGTCTCTCTTCAGTTCAGTAATTTTTGAGGCCTATATTTATTCAGTTTTCTTAACAAATATTGGGAATCACTTACTAATTCCTATGGTACATCTGTGTGCACATAGGTTAGAGAGTCTTTTAGGACCCATGTATATCCATGGTTGTTAAGATGGTTGGTGTGTTTTATTAGCTGTGAGAATTTTTTATTTATAACATAAAACCAATAACTGGTAACTTTAAGGGAAGAATGCATGGTAACAGAGACTTGAAGGCCCCTCATCACCACCCCACTACCCTTCATTTCCTGCCATGTAGGAACACAAGCTTTCCATCATTCCAAGGGCAACACCATTCTTCTGCTTGCAAAGATTCCATTCTTTGGATTTTCAATTGGGAATCTAATGCCCAGAGGAGGGATAACATGAACCACACTGTTAGAATCATATCTGCTTTTAAATTCCTAAATCCACAATTGAAACATTGATCAAGGAGATGTGTGAAGGTGGATTTGATAGCAGGGATTGGAAGAGAAGAGGAAAGTGATGAGTCGTTTGAGCAGAAATGACAGACACTAAGGGCAGAAAGCCGTACAAAATGGGATTCTGTGATTGCCTAGCCCTCCGCCTGCCATGGAAACTATTAAAGTGAAGACACTACAAATGCTGACTTCCCAGAGAGCAGAATCTCTGGATATGCCACGATATTGGACTATGTCATGAAGGAAGGGACACTCATTCATTTCATGCTGAAGACTATTCATGTACAAATATACATACACAAGCATATATTCATATATATGCACACATATATATCTCATGATGATTTTATGATATCACTATTAATATTTCCATTTCATAAAATGAGTAAATTGGACATTTAAAAAAAATCATATACTGTTCACCCATTCTGAGTCTCAATATTGCATTTCTCAAATTCTGAATATTTTCTCCTATTGCTTATTTACACCCTCTGATGAAACCGGCTACACTTACTTTTCTTTGGGCACAGAATGTGCTTAATCCCTCTAGAACACAGAGAATGACATAGGGGCTTCCAAATTGGTTCACATCACCCCTGGGCGAAGGATTAGCAAATTCCAGGCCAATTTCTTCCCATGAACTGGAAATAAAGAGTGGAATGGAGGGTTTCGGGTTGTGTGGGTCTCTCTCACAATTCTGTGCCTGCCATCGATCCCTGGTTCAGGTTGTTTTGAGCAGTCTCTGTGCTAAATTGCCCGTGGCAGACAACTCTGGGTGGTAAGCAGAGTTAGATGGTCAAAGCTATAGATCTTGGACTTTCAAGTTTTGCCTCCAAATGAATTGATGTCATTGTTCCCTTCTTCACAAAGAAAGTGTGAGCTGCTTTTTCCTATACTCTCCTGCTCTGCTTGAGTTTTTATTTTTTTCCTGTTCCATCTTTTAATTGGGCATGTAGATATAATACAGATTTATCGATAAAACATTTAGACAGAGAATCAAGAATACAGCCGGGCGCCTTGGCACACACCTGTAATCCCAGCGGCTTGGGAGGCTGAGGCAGGTGGATCATGAGTTCAAAGCCAGCCTTAGCAATTTAGTGAGGTCCTAAGCAACTCAATGAGACTCTGTCTCTAAATAAAATACAGAAAGGGCTGGGGATGTGGCTCAGTGGGTGAATGCCCCTGGATTCAATCCTCGAACCAAAAAAAAAAAAAAAAGGATGCTGAGTTCCTTTTTTGGCTCCTTCCCTGACACTGAAATAGGAGAAGAAGAGATAATTCATCTCACTTTTACTAATTAGGATATTGAGGTAAAGAGAGATTTATCTGTGGAATCAGAGTGTCAAAATTGTCAGTACTTGTTCATGGACTCAGATCACTTCCCCTTTGGGGGCCTGATTTTTTTTCTCTCTTTTCTTTTTTTTTTTAGATACTGATCAAAAATTTTAAAAAAATTAAATACGTTCATCAGCGAGGTAGAGTGAAGAATAAGTGTGAGTGAAGGCAAGGGGAAAGGTAATTAATGTTTCCATGAACATTGCCACCATTATTCTGCCAGTCTTCTTTTACAATATGCCTTTGAGAGAGAAACAACAGCTCATAATGGAAAGATCAATCTTTGGAGGAGACAGCTCTGGGTTGGCTCTTCTGCTCTGAACCTTCTACCTTACTCCTGGGGTGAGATGAACTCAACACCTTCTCTTATCCTTAAAAGGGCTGGGGATGTGGCTCAGTGGTTGAGTGCCCCTGGATTCAATGCCCAATGCTGGGAGCCATTAGCCAAGTAGGTATGACAATTTCCTTGCCAGCGTACCCCATGTTGCAGTGACATTGAATGTAGGTGACCTTGCTCAAGGACCAGGGCGGATTAGGGTGTTCCCGGTTTAAGATAATCGTGTTTAGGGCGTTCCCGGTTTAGGTTCCAGGTTTAAGGTTTAAGATTATTCCTGCTGGGAATAGGGCGTATCCTGCTGCCTGAGTTCCCCTTGAGTTCTCACGGGATTCAGACAGTATATTTTGGGAGACAGAAGCCCAGTGAATAGGGATTTGGGCAGAGAACGGATTTGAGCAGAAAACGTGGATTTCCCCAGAACGTGATTGTAGACGGCTGGTGTGAGTTCGGGAATAAAGAGTTGCTGTTTGAATCTACAAGCTGTGTGGTGGCTCGTGATTGTGTGCCCAGCCAGACTGCGGCAGCCCAACCCAAAAAAAAAAAAAAGGTTCTGAGTTCCTTATTTGGCTCCTTCCCTGACACTGAAATAGGAGGAGAAGAGACAATTTATCTCACTTTTACTAATTAGAATATGGAGGTAAAGAGAGATTTATCTGTGGAATCAGAGTGACAAAATTGTCAGTACTTGTTCATGGACTCTTATCCAGAGAGGAGGAGAGCTACTCCACTGGTTGACTAGGAAGATAAAGAACATGGGGGCATTTCTGACAACATCCATCTGTATGTTAGATCTGAATCTGATTATGTAACTTTGTGTACCACCTTTAGATCCTCTGAATCTGGTTTGTAATTAGTTTGAGCAAAGACTCCACATTTTGTGGCTTTTGAAGGCTTCTGGTTGCAGTAGGTTTTTATACTACTTTAGGAGAGGTTTCAGAGTGAAGTCAAGGGTCACTACTATCTCCTTGGAAGAGGCTAGCACTTGCAATTCTCCTATGCTTAGGCCTAGGAGCTAGCAAATGGGCAGTTGGGTGCTCTGTTCTGCCTGCTGTAGTACAGCACCATAGGCTGGGTGCCTTAAACCCCAGGTATATTTATTTCTTATGGCCCTAGAATCTGAGGTTCTGAGATCAGAGTGATAGTCAGATTCTGGTGAGGACCCTCTCCAGGTTGTCAGCTTCTGACTTCTGTTGTACCCTCACATAACAAAAGGAGGGAGATTTATCTCTCTGGCCTTTTGCAAGGGCACTAAGCCCCTCATGAGCTGGTTATCCAAAGGCCCTGCCTCCAAACATCACATCGGTGATTAGGTTTCAACATGTGAATTTGGGAAATGGGATACAAACATTCAGTCCAGGGCTATTTCCTTGTATATGAAGCCAAGAAAGAAAGCTTTCCCATCTATGGGATCATTTGGAAAGTATTCTGAGTGTGTTAGAGAGCTGGGTTCACAATTACTATTTAACACTTCCCCTGGACATGGAATAGATCCATTTCCTGCTTAGATTGTGAGGCACGGTTTCTGCCTTTTCCAGCCTATGTTGTAACAATAAGAGCCCATATGGGAATTCTGCTTAATTATGCTTGTGGCCATGAAGGGTCCCAAGTCACTTTGAAGGGCCTAGATAGCAGCAGCATTTGTATTTCTCATATTCAGTTACTTGTTACTCACACTATCTTCCTGAGGATGTTTATGTTTTTTCTTCTCCTCTAGACTTCGAAACAGCTTAATCAACTTGGCTTAGGCTAGTGGGTAGTGATTTCAAGAGAGAGGTCTCCAAGCATCTCAGTGATGGAGGTGTTGCACATTAGAACCAACTACCAAACAGGAAGCTAATTTCAGGCTTTCCAATTGTCATGATTCAGCCAAGTGGAAGGAGGAAGCAGTGAAGAAATCATTTATTTCAGTAACAATTATCACTTACACCAGTTGGTTGAGAACCCATCGTAATGCAGATCAACTAACTTTTCCAACTTTCAGACAAAGTAATAGGTTACAGGTTACTAGCCCTCCTACAAATGTAAACTAAATTAAAAAACCATTAAGAAGATTCATAGCTGCACAGATTTTGAGCTGATCAAATCTGTTCAAAAAATACATCATCTAGTGTTGCATGCCAAAGAGTTCAGGGACCCTGCAGTCATCTTGTAGTCACATCAGTGTGGTTACAGTTTCACTGGATTTTACAAATAAAACAAGTGCAGACCAAGACAGCACCTGGAAGACAGATGCAGGATGTCTTGGGGAGATGGAGTAAGCAGTGCTAAGAATCAAAGCCACACCCCTCCCTTTGTGCTGATACAAAAAATCAGAATCTACTAAGAGACAAAGGTTTCCTTTTAATGGGTCTTGAGTGTTTCTTTCTAAATAGTCCATAGAAATGACTTCTGCTGTTACCCATGTTTTGAGATGAATCACTTGTTTCTGTTTCAGATAAAAGTTACCTCCCCCCACTCAATTATCATTGGAAGAAATTATTTGGTCACATTTTCTTCTTGGTGTGGTTATAAAGATGGATCATGGCTTTTTGATTGTTTCTCTAAGCAGATGGTTAGAAGTTCAAGGTGAATGAATTAATTTACCTAATATGTGTACTAAAATGCCTTTGATCATTGGGTTTTGAAACAACTGTAAGAATGAAAGTGTGTCTTGCTTCTTCAAGGGTATCTCTGTTGCAGTCACATAGGTAATGTTCTTATCGGGGTTACACTCCCCTGACTCTTCCAGTCATAAATGTATTATTCTGGTTTGAATTAGGGAAGCTTCTGATGTTTTGACTTTTATTTCATTTCTCATGGTAAAAATAGTTAACCATAACCACCTGTACCTTTACTTGTGATGATGTGTTATATGAACAGGGTTCAGCGTATCACTGCATATATTTAATGTCAAGTCTTCTTAGCTATGTCTCATATAACTAGCTTCTAATTTCAGCCTCTGCTTAGTGAAAACACTTTGTCAAACTTCCTCATCACATTTTTTTTTTCTCACACACATCATTTCATCCTCACTTCTGAAAAAATCTGTTGGTGGCAATTCCAATATTGGCAATGAAAAGTGGAAAAAAAAACTTTACAAAGGGAAAACTGAATTTGAATGTCACCATTGCAAAAATGAAACGTTGATTGAACACTTTTAGAGACAGAGCATGTCACACCCCAGGTATGTGTGGGATGTTTAGCAAAGAAATAGTATACAAAGGTTAAATGATGTGTCGTTCATTAAATTAAAAGGAATCTTAAAAAGAATTACTTAAATAGATACTCTTCCAGTACTTTTAGGCTGAATTTATGTGTAATTAATTAATTAAAAGAAAAATTCTGGATCTATAGAAAGTGTGAAGAGCTACTGCCAACTGATGTTCAATAAAAATGAAGAAAATCCTTGAAATGACAATGCTATTCAATTGAAAAATGTGATTTTATTTTTAAGTGACTTTGGGGGAACCATATCTGCTATATTATGTCTTTTGTGTAGTTGTGCATTTAGATGGAGACACTGTAGAATACCTAAATTGCATATGTGTACAGGAAGGACATCAAGAGCCTTGGAGATGGTATTTTAGTCTGGATTTATTAAGTAAAATCTCCTAGACAACAGAATGAGTTCTGAGGGTGAAAACAACAGATCTGTTTACAGAGTTGATAACAGTTTGAATATTTCTAGCAGAGCTTCTGAAAGTAAGGTCTCACAATGCCTTTTTTTTTTTAATGAATGAGGAATCTTCCCAAAGATACTAAAATAATGATGTTTATTCGACTTTTCGATGTAACTAGGCTCATTCACTTGATAAATATTTATTGAAAATCTACAATATTACTGACACTATACTAGATGCTTTAGATAAAAGCAGCATGAGCAAGGTAAACTTGAATCTTCAAGGATCCCATGGTCTAATTGGGAATACATGCATGAAAGATGTCATAATTAATGTAATGATTATTACATACGCCTCAGTGTATGCAGGAGGGCCCTGTCAAACCAAGCCATCCAAAATAGTTCCCCTAAGAATGTCATGTTGGAGATGAGACCTGAATAGTAAGAGGGTGAAAGGATAAATTTAGGGGCAGAGTAAGCATCACAAGTGAAGCCCAAAACAAAACTAATAACAATATCATCATCAACAACAAAAACCAACAAAATCATGGAGTGTTTGAGAAACTGGAAGGTGTCTAAAGAATGAGCCTAAAAAAAGCAAGAAGGAAATCGGGGAGACGTGAGCTGAAGTATAGTTGGGGCCCAGCCAAGTATATTATGCTGGAGGAAAATGAGTGGAGTAGGTAGATGGTACAGGCCTTTTCCTCATTCATTCTAAAACTTAGAGTTTGATATTTTACCAAAAAAAAGGAAGAAAAGAAAAAATGTATTTATAGCAATGTTTTAATACAAGTGCAATTAAGTTTAATGCTTTTAATATTCTTTGGTGCCAGGGGGTCCAATTCCTTATTGATTTATTGATTCACTTCTGTGAATCAATACCAGATACAAAGCTCAGCCAAATAGTCACAGGGTGTTGGTGGATACCTATTAGACTAAGGAGGTGGTATATTGAGAGAGGGACATACAATATCAGATCCCTGCTATCACCCAAACTTCTCATGGGAAAACACAAACAAAAGCGAACTCCCTTCTGTACCTGCTCTTTGAACAAACATTTTGCTTTGGTGACATCTCCTAGTTCTTTTTGAGAGTGGGGGATATGAAAGTGTGGAAGTAGCCTATCAAAGAAGCTTTTTATCAAGAAGTCAGACTTTTTATGCAACTCCAAGGTGACATTCATGCATGTTCTATGTAAATACAGTGTGATCTACAGGCAGCAGTCTTAGAGAAGGTGAAAGTAGCCCCTCAAGTTTATAGGAGCAACCCCCATGTTCCTAAGGGTACTCCTCAATGGGTAGTTATTATCTACTTGCCTGGACCAAGCTAAAAGGTGAAAAGTCTATTTAGAATTCAGCATTAACAATCAGAAAGAATCTTTTTTAACATTGATATTCCTAGGTTCTAGAATACCTGTTTAGTCCTCCAAGCTAGACCTCTTCTGACTCAAAGTTGGTTATTCTGAGGAAATGGAGCTCATTTGATTGATTAAAGATCTACACAGACACCCACACACATGCACACACCCCTCCTTGTACTTCTTTATGTTACATCAAGATTTGCCTGGCTACCTCCACAGAATAGCATGCTCTATTGACTTATTAAGACTTTTCCTATAGTTAGTAGACTTTCACTCCCTCAGAATACAAAGACTTCTGCCCACAGGTTGGCTGTTTTCCAATTTATCCCTCCTAGATTACAAATGAATATTTACAACCACATTTATAACTTTAATTATATGTAATGTTAATAAATGGCCCTTGTTCACAACCAAGGGAGAAGCACACTATTCAGTGGAAAGAATATTTATGATTCTTCCCCAGTTGGTGCTGGAATACAGAAACAGGGTGTGACCTTCTTTTACAAAATTGCCTACTAGTCAAATTTTCAAACTTTGTGACAATATTGTCAATCATGGTGATTTTAATTATTTGTCTTGACACTTTTCAAAAGGTGTATCTTTAGAAATAAGTCCAAAACTCTCCATATAACCAGGGACTCCTTGTAAGGTTAGACCTCGGAGAACAGGACACAGGAGTGGAATTGCTGGACTGAGGAATGGTTAGAGCTCAATTTTTATCAGTCCAGGTAGAATGAGTGAGAATGGAGGAAAGATATAAAATGAAAAAGAATATATTGCAAAAATTAGAAAGAACACAGCAGCTACAGACAGGAATTCAAATTGTACTGATTCTTTGACCCTAGATGAATGGAAAGAGGAACTGACATTAACATAAAGTTTAACATAAAGTACAAAGAAATAAGAAATTAAGAATGAGATGGAGAATAAAGAGTAAATATTCTCTAGACAAATTATGAGCTGCTTGTAGGATTCTGTTAGTCAACCTTCCTTTATAGTGGTCAAATACCTAAGATCATCAACTTAAAAACAGAAAAGGATTGTCTGGACTCTTGGTTTCAGAGGTTTCAGTCCATGGTCTGTTGGCCACACTGCTTTTGGACCTGTGGCAAGGAAGCACATCATGGTGGGAGCACATGGTGCAACAAAGTTACTCACCCCATGAAAGAGAAAGAAAGAGGTTGGGGTCCCAACCTCCCCTCCAGGGCACAACCTCAATGACCTAACTTCCTTCCAACAGGCCCCACCTACTGAAGGTCCCACCACCTCCCAGTAACACTATGGACTTGGAACCAAGCCTTCAGCACATGGGCCTTTGGAGGATATTCAAGATCCAAACTGAAGCAGACACCAGGCTTTGAGAACTGAGCAGAAGCCCAAGCCCACTCAAGCTCCTTCCCTTCCTTTATCTTTCTTCTTCCTCCTTCCCCTTTCCTTCCTTGACAACTTTCTTTGCTGTAGAGTTCCTGAAAAGGGACTGAGGCTTGGCTGCTGTGGTTCTTATCCCAGTTGAAGCACAAGTGCATCTGTGTCCCTTGAGGCTGCTCACACCAGACCCAGCTGCAGCTGCACCAGTCTGGTTTTGCCAGTCATTCTGGAACACCAGATGAAATTTTTGGGGTGGAGCTCAAGGAAAAACTCAAGTCTCTGGATAGATATTTGTAAGTCCTCTGCCTAGAGATAATAATTGAAGCATTGAGAGTAAATACATTCTTCTAGAAGACAGAGGGTGAAGAAGAAGGCTAATGGAGAACTTCAGGACACCTGTGTGTAGGGCCCAGAGGCAGGGAGAGAGACAGAGATAAAGCCAGAGAAGTGATTCAAGGGAAGAACAACAGAATAAACTGAAACCTGGGGTTTTGGTTTCAATTGGGCAAGGAAGGAGCAAGCCAGAGTAAGTGTTGCTGAGCAGCAACATGATGCTGCATGAAAAAAAAAAAAAACAACACATGATTGCAGAGTTGGGTGGACTTGGTGACCAGCAACGACTGCTGTGTTTTGAAAATGGGATCTTAGCAATGACTGAATGCAGACTATAGAATGCACAGCATTTATAGGACCAACCCTCATGCTCCTAAGAACACTCACTCCTCCATAGTTAGTTACTAGCTACCAGGCTCAGGCCAGAGGTGGAGTATTGGAGATAGGGAATGAAGAATTAAACACAGGAGCAGTGGCTTCAGAGAATAATATGCAAAGAATATTATGGCATGCAATTATTAAACTACATGTTTATGATTACAAGTTACCTACTAGGTAATATAATATCTATATCCTTTATAGAATGCTTTCTGGTTAAATAGAAATGCTGAGAAGAAAGAAAAGTTTGAATACATAAAGGATAGTGAAAATCATTCTAAGATATGTGTGTGTGTGTATAAGTCCAGGAAAAAAATTGCTTCCCTTAGATAGATAGCGCTTTTCACTTGAGAAGGAAGGGCTTGCTGCCTAGAAAAATGAGGGTTTCATTCATGCAACTTGCAATCTATACAATGATACACGTAGATAGAAAACCTGCTGTATTCACACTTAGTAAGAACTATCTATGTACCTGGTTTTTCCTCTGTGCTCAGCAACATTCATTGTTTTCTTCAGAATACATGGTTTTCCTTATTTATAGCCAGAAAAAATCAGTTTGTCAATGTTCTATGCTGAGCTCTCCCCAAATACTCCTTCCCAAGGGTGCACAGAGGCAACCAAACAGAAAAGTCCTCAGCTGAAGTGTGTGGCGGCCAATAATCACATTATTAAGGACATTTTCCCTGTGTAGAAGTTCCCAATCAGCTCCAGTTCTGCCACTGTTAACCAAGCCTTAAGGACAATTTGGTGGTGTTGGTTGTGTTTGGAAAACTAAAAAAAAATTTTTTTCAATCCGAGTAGGTAACTTGTAATTATAAACATGTAGTTTAATAATTGCATGCCAGAAACAGTAATAATTTTATATATATATATATATTTCTTATTTCCCACTTGAAAGTGAAAGGAGAAAAAAGAGTAAAGATAGTTATAAATATTATTTAATTTCCTTGAGAGGACACCAGCCATCAAATACTTATTTTAAGTTTTATGTTAAAATCTTGTGCATGTATTTTTAGTAATTTTTTTCAGTGATTTAAAAGGAGATATTTTCTATTTTAATATATCTAGATGACAATGCTCTGAATAAGAATCCACAGGAAATTTAGGGAAGATTTTTGTCATTGAACAAAGAAGGCAAGGAGGAGCCCTAGAACTCATGGATCCAGATGAAATAACCCCTTCTTTGACCCCTTCCTTACCTCCATTCTATCACTTGCAAGAAAAGGGGTTCCCCAGAACTGTGAGTG
>NW_025999990.1:37027736-37045236 GCF_001458135.2 Marmota marmota marmota
AAATTTGCATACTAAATTCATCATGGTACTTTAAATTTTTATTTATTTATTTATTTATTTATAATTCTTTTTTTTTATTAGTTGCTCAAGACAATACAATGATCTTGACATATCATACATTTGATTAAATAGGGTATGAATTCTCATTTTCCCACATGTACAGATTGCAGGATCACATTGGTTATACATCCATGTGTATACATACAGCAATCCTAGTGTCAGTTGTATTCTGCTGCCTTCCCTATCCCACCCTCCCCTCCCATCACTATTCTCTACCCATTCTACTGGGACACTTATCTCTCTCTCTCTCTCTCTCTCTCTCTCTCTCTCTCTCTCTGTTTTCTTCCCTTCCCCCTCACACCATCGTATGTGTATTTTGTGAACCCATGAGGGTTTCCTTCGGTCTTCCGTGCAATTCCCCTTCTCCCTCCATATTATAAGAGAAATATGTGTAATGTAATAACTGTTACTACTAGCAACTGGTAGCTGTGTAAATTTAAAACTATATTCCTTATGCTATGTCTGTAGGATCATGTTTGAATTTAATATAACCAAAATTTGAATAATTTGGTTTATAACAGTAATTAAATATATAATAAAATGTAAAATAAAAAAAAAAAATAAAAGAAGCTCCCAGCAAATAGTTGTCACTCAAAAAAAGCATTTTGGGTGAGGAGATATATTAACGCCTGGGCAAAAATGATGAATTAGGCAAAATATATCTTTAATTTTGCAGATCTGCCTCCAAACACTTGGGGCTGATCTGCAGGTTTCTTATAAGACTATTTCTGAGTTCTCCCTCATCCTGAAAAGGCCTTCTGCATACAAACTAACTTCTGACTTTCCTCTCCTCTCTCCCAAATATAATGACATGACTTTTAGACTCCATTCATGCACAACTGTGCTTTTTCTTTGCTTGATAGACCATAGCATTCAAGAATAACAATGCCCAGAACAGGTTAAAATGCTCAGGATTTTAAAGGTTCCCTAAGGGATGAATGATGCTTGGTCAGTCAGGTGTTCACTGCTGTGACCAAATACCTGACCAGGAAAACTTAAAGGAGGGAAACCTTATTTTGATTCATGGTTTTGGAGGTTTAGTCCATGGTGGGCCAACTCTATCTTCTGGGTCCAAGCTGAGGCAGAGCACCATAGTGGAAGGAGATGGCCAAGAAGCCCTGCTCACCTCATGGCCACCATAAAACAAAGGACAATAGGGGTTATAACCTAGTGATAAACCTAGTGAATGCCTTAATGATAAACCTCCTCCAGCCACACCCACCTGCTTATAGTTACCACACAGTTCCTCCACACTAGGATGGATAATCAGGCTCATAATCTGATTATTTCACTTTTGAATATGACTTCATGAACACAGGAACTTTGGGGTGACACCCCATATCCAAACCACCAACTATGCTCGTGGTAAGAAATGTCAGGCAATATATAATTGGACACTTTTTGCTTAGATGAGTGAAGAAATGAAAATATATTTTATTTTCTGTTACTTCTAAGGAAAATCAGTAAAGTTTTCTCTCCAAATTATTATTTTTTTTATTAATGGATAATTTGAAGATGTTTCTCAGTACATAACATATTCTAAATACAAAGAACATCCTATGTATCAAAATTCCCTAGGGGACAATTATGGTAAAAAATGTAAGAAAATGATTGGGGTTAGCATAGAGAGAGAGTGAAGAGAAAACGAAGAAATAAACAGTTTTGAGAGACTGTTAAGTGTGAGGTACTTTCTCATGTATTTTCTGGAACTTCCCAACATGACTGTGTGAGATCCATTATAAGCTCCAGAATTTCCTACCCTACATGCAGAAGCAAGTCCTCCCCTGAGCTGCCAATCTCAATGACTTTTCCTTTTCCCTTCTTCTCTGTCAGTCCATTACACAAAGGTTTATGAGTATGTAACTGGACTTCAGGGAATTTAGCATTTGCTCTGTCCAAAGTATTTATTTTAAAAATGAGTCCAGGTGCAGTGGTGCGCACCTGTAGCCCTGGCTAATTGCAAGGCTGAGGCAGGAGGATGACTTGAGCCCAGGAGTTCAAGGTCAGTCTTGGCAACAGAGTGACTTTGTCTCAAAGGGGGAAAAAAGAATGATTATTTTAAAATTCATCGATTCATCTATCTTCCAATTACTTTAAAAATATTATTAATAGAAAGAAAATTCATCCACCCAGAAACTCTAATGGGAACTATAAAAATCAAGACTTGAGTTTCATAAATTCTCTAAACGCTTATCATTTTCACTAGAACGTGCCCCACTGGAGAAAAGGTGGCAAGTTACCCATAAAAATCCTTACTTATCATGTAGCTTTTATTTAACTTTAAAAAAAGAATTTTAAAGTTCAAAAAATAATGAGACAGTGAATTAGTTTGGTGATGATAACTGCTACTCATGTTATATGAAGTTCCATTTTTTTGTAGTCACAAATAGGGAATGAAAGCATTTTAACAGATTTTTGATATGGTTTATAATAGATGCAGAATTTTGTCTAAACTATTGAGCAACAAACATTCAAGATGAAAATTGCCACTTTGTTGAAACCTGTTATGCCCAATAACATTGTAGAATAACACAAACAATACCAACATCCCTATTAAACTTAAGTTGATTACTCCACTGTGGATTGGATGGAGAGTGTTCATTTTTCAGCTTTAGGTCTCAACCAGTGATTCTCGTGTCACTTTCTGGTGTTTTCAATCTAGTAACCAATATTAAATGTGTGGAGTTTTTTGTTTTGTTTTGTTTTGTTTTTGTTTTTGCTTGTGATTGGGATGTGAAGTCAAATTCAGAGGAAAGGTGCAAGATGACACACAGGATAGTGTATTTGGGGCAAACATGAACTCAGGATAGGAAAGGCTAATCCAAGGAGTCAGGGTCATCTGTAGCAGGGGCACCCCTGACAGGGGCAGTGTCTGAACAAGTGGAGAGAAGGGGCATTGCCAACAAGAACATCATGGGCACTGTGGGAATTAAAGACAATGAGAAGATGTATTACTGACCAAGGAGTATGAAAAAATATGGTAGAATGGAGGAGATGCCTTCCACCATGCCTGACACTGATGAATGCATATGTGGTGATTAAATAAACGTAAAACAGATTACAAAAGGATTAAGAATCAAACAAAATAATTTTTTTTTTTTTTGCAGTGCTGGAGATAGAAGCCAGGCTTGAGCATGCTAGGCAAGTACTCTTCTACTGATATACACTGCAGCCTCAAGCAAAATAATATCTGTTTTTTTGTTCACTACACATTTCCAGTTTCCACCATATGCTAAGGGTTCCATAGAGAAATGTTTAAATGTTGATTGATTAATATATGTTGCACTTAATGTGCACTGATCAAATGATTGATATTATTTAAATTATGAGAGTCCTTAGTTGAACACCTTTATTTTACAGATTAAAAAGAAAACATTAATGATTTGTTAGTGTAAGACAGTTTCCATTCTGATTTGATTGAATAATATTAAAAAATCCATGTTGTTTAAAGATAGTCTATAGTGTTCCAAGGAGAAATTTTATGGACACAGAGTATTATATTGCTGGCTAGAGAGTTAGAGCTTTCTACAATAAAATCCTTCCTTTGAAACATGGAAACGAGGAGACTGGGGAGATTAAGCAGTATGCCCATTTAATCTCCCACATACTCACTCACTTACTCATTCAATTAAGAATACATATTATGGACTGAGATTGTGGCTCAGTGGCAGAGTGCTTGCCTCCCATGTATGAGACACTGGGTTCATCTCAGCACCACATTGAAAAATAAATATATAAAAATAAAGGTTTTGTGTTCATTTACAACTAAAATATATATATATATATATATATATATATATATATATATATATATATATAAAGAATACGTATTATGGCCTTGACACCATTTCAGTTAAACAAAACATATGAAATTTGTGCCTTTATAGCATTTACATTGTAATTGGGGGAGAGAAAATCAGTTGAAGGGTCTAGTAGTTTACAGTATAGTAAATGGTAAATACAAGAGAAAGAACATGGAGGGAGATAGGAGCTTAGGGCAGGGAAGGAGAAATTTTAGTTTCAAGAATGGTGGCTTGAAACATTTGTGTTAAGATCTAAAAATTGTACAGGAGCAAGCTCTGAGGATGTCTGAGGGCAGATGGAATAGCACAGGTCACAGCTGTCATGAATGATCTGTCTATCTATCTATCTATCTATCTATCTATCTATCTATCTATCCATCCATCCATCCATCCATTATCTATTGATACTGGGTGTGGAACCCAGGGAGTTTCACCCTGAGCTCCATTCCCAATCCTTTTTATTTTTTATTTTGAGACAGGGTCTCACCAAGTTTCAGAGGTTGGCCTCCAACTTGTGAAGCTCCCGCTGAAGCCTCTTAAACTGCTAACATGGCCTGGATTTATTGAGTAACAGTAAATTCATGAGCTACGTCATTTTCATTGGCTTTAATTCATTGAAATACTCACAGCTCACTTGGTGTCACCACTGAGGCCATTATGAGTTCTTTTATTGCATTACAGTTTTATTCACTAGTATCTATAACCCAGAAAAGCTCAGAAAGGGTTAAGGCAGCCCCAGGGTTTCAAGAGGCAGAACTGAAAGCCAAAGCAGAGAGCTGATACAGATGCAAAAACAGTCACTGCAGATGGTCAGGTAAGATTAGAACCAACCTAAGAACCTGTTGAGGGCCCAGGGATATTCAGGAAGCAGAATTTGCTTGGCAAAGATTGGACACCAGGCAGGTGGGAAGTGGGAGTTGTCAAGCCGGGAGAGTGAACTGAATTGAAGCTCTAGGGACAGTGAGGAGTTCATTGCCTGTGGCCCTCTTGAAGCATTCACCAAATGGTCTGATGGGTGAGTGTTCCCAGTACCACTGTCTTACCAGTCCTTCCTTTTATGTGTCTCAGATGAGCGACTTACATCATTCCATGGTGTGATATTGTGTTAGTCAGCTTTTCATCTCTGCGACAAGAGTTACCTGACAAGAGGAACTTAGTGAGGAAATTTATATTGGGCT
This sequence comes from Marmota marmota marmota, assembly GCF_001458135.2. Classification (NCBI taxonomy): domain Eukaryota; kingdom Metazoa; phylum Chordata; class Mammalia; order Rodentia; family Sciuridae; genus Marmota; species Marmota marmota. The sequence goes on from NW_025999990.1 coordinate 37,032,778, forward strand.
CGTGTGGTTTCAGAGGTTCAGTCTATGGTCAGCCAATTCCATTGCTTTGGACTTGAGAGGAGGCAGAGCATCTTGGTGGAAAAGGTGCAGTGGAGGAAAGATGCTCAGGTCATGGAAGCTAGGAACAAGGGAGGGAGGGAGAGAGAGAGAGAGAGAGAAGCCAGGGACAAAATTAAATCCCCATGGGCACAACCCCAGTGACCTACTTCCTCCAACCAAGCCCCACCTGCCTATAGTTACCTCCCAGAATCCATTCAAATCATTAATCCATCAAATGGATTAATCCACCCATTAGGTTACAGCTCCCATAACTTAATTATTTTACCTCTGAGCATTCCTACATTGTCACATGAACTTTTCAGGGGACATATCATATCTAAACCATAACGAGTATACCTGGTAAGCCCACGCACCTGCTTTGGCTGATACGAGTTTGACACTCTAATGCATCCATGTGTTTCTGATTTAATTTAAGTTCACAGGTGGTCATTTTTATTAGCACAATTAATCTATCAATTTGTGCCTTTTTGTTGTACTGTGAAGCTGGGCTTATTCTTTCTGATAAGTTCTGTAGGCCCAACATTTGGTGGTTGTCCTTTTGCCCAGAAAAGTTACCAAGTCATACGCTTTATCACTTTTTCTCAGAGTGAAGTAGTTCATGGTAAGCTGCTTTATATGGTGGAGTGTCTCAGGGACAGGCACCTCTGACTATACCACATGGAGTCACTCAGAGCAGGGTACAAACTGCTCTCCACAAAGGCCTGAGGTAACAGTGTGCCTAGTATATATATTCTAGGAACATCCAGGAGGCCTGGATATCTGGGATGAGCCAGAAGAAATTTGCTTAGAGAGGTTAATGGAAGACCTTGTGTGTCACAGGAAAGATTTTCCTTTTTACCTTAAATGTTCAGAAAGCCACTAGGAGTTTTAAATAGAGGAGAGTTGCAGTCTAGAGTTGGTCTCACTCTTGGTGAACACATACCTGTCTTGAAGCTGTCTATGATTTCATGAGGAAGAATTTATTAGTCCCTCCTGGGTTCTCATAGTATTTTTTTTTTCTATTGTCATCACACTTTTTATTTTTGATACCAGCAGGTGCAGTTGTTCTCGTTTCTTTCAGTTACTCCACTCTGATACACGTAACCAGTGCATCCCATGGGATTTCTGTACATAGTAGGCACTTACCAAATGCTTCCTGCCTTTACATAGCTTTCCAACTTTTATTATGGTGAATCCAATTCGAAAATGTCACACCAGTACGGAACGAGTGATATTTAGGGTGATTTTCAGACATGAATGAATCAAACGTGTGCATCGTTCATTTGAAAAATTCTGCCTGTATCAATGTTTGATTTTTTTTAAAGCAATAAATTGAAATGTCATTCCATGGAAGGCCAAAAACATTTAGTCAACTGTGTCACCATTGAGTTACCTTTATAGACAACAACATATATATATTTATATTTATATTTATAGACAAACAACCTTGCAATTCCTTTGGAGTGTATCCTGTGAACTATAGCTATGGAATTAGTCCTGTGAGTGTGATCTGACAGTACTAAAAGGCCCTACCTGCCTTAAAATATTTCCACGATAAAGACTGCCCCCTCCTCCGCCCACCACTTACCAGTTCCCAGACCCTTCAACCTTTAGTTTCTACCTCAGGAGCAATTTCTTTCTTACACTGCAGTGAAAAGGGCATAGCTTTCAGAAGGCATCTATAGAACGCACACTGGTATCAAGCAGCTGGAATCACTCACAGCCTGGTGAGAACTTGGTTACAAACTCTGCTTTCCTTGCCCCTCTCCATCAGCTGAAAACATGACCATTCCTCTATTTATTTATATTTATGCAAAGCCTTCTAATTCTTCAGGATGCTAATGACACCGTGAACACCCCTCTTCTGAGCATGCACATCTTTTGGATGAATGATTTAATCAGCTTTGATGATTTGGAATAACAGGACTTTACCAAGAGACTGGCTCTTCTGAGTTGAAAGTAAATGTCTTAACCTCCCTCACCATGACATTTATTTTCCATAAATGGTGCTGGCTCTGGCTTGGCATTCTCTTAGCAGCAGGAGACCATTATCCTGTGAGAATGTTCTCTCCCCTTTCACTTTATCTCTTAATTATTGCCCTCTTTTTTTTTTTTTTTTATGGACAATGCCCTTAGGAATTTTCATGTAATTCCACCCCCCTCCCTCTACTCCTCCTCGGATTTGTACTGCCACAGGGAAAGGATTTGGTGTTAACCCCAGAAAGTCCAGAATAATGAATCTTGTAGACAGTTGGCTCAGTATCCCAGGAGTCCTTTGAGAGGGGACTGAGATGCTGTGAGCAACGCACAGGGCAAATGTTTGGGAACAAAAAAAATTTGCATGGATGCCTTGGAGGGAAAGAAGATGGTGGTGTAAATCTCAGGGCTGGCAGGGAGAGGGCTAGAAGATTTAGTTCTTCCCACATACTAGTCTCTCCACACGATCAGCTGCATCTATTTTATTTTAAAGGGAACTTTTCATCCCTTCCACTAACAAAAATAGCCCTCACCACGTAAATCCCAGCTCTGTTATTTTGTTGAGTCTGAAGCCAGTCAGATTAAAACAATGGCTACAAAACCCCTAGAACTCTCCTGATGCATCTGAATGGCTGTTTGTTAACTTCAAAGCTGACTATTTAAATGCTAGCCTTATTAAGCAAGTAATCCAAAACATAGGCACCCAGTTTGAGTCATTAGCATTTGGTTATCTAACATTTGCTGTTGCTAAATTACAATGCAGGGTAAAATCTTTCTATATTTATATATGTATAAAATATATAAAATCATTTTAGGATGCAAGTTTATGTTTAAACATAGATGCTTCTCTTGTATTATTTATAAATCTAGGGGATCCTGGGTTAAAGTTACCATTTTCTGCAGAGTCACATAAAAAATCTATTACGAAGAGCACCCTCATGCTTTTGGATGTTGGCTCAAGGGATCTACAGAATTCTATTGAATATGTCATCAATATTTATTGACTGTAATTGTAATTTCAAATAATGGGGAACATTAAGCTCTGATTGCAGGTGTTTCTGGCAGTGAAGGAGTCTTTTTCCCCATTTCTTTGAAAATGCAAGAAAAAAAAAATCCTGGTGCTTTTTCCACATATTATAAAAGGTCACTGACAATAGCCCACCTATAGATGCTGATGTGTGACATTTAAACTGAATACAAAGAAAGCATGATAAGCATTAAAAAGAACTAGTTGCTTTCAAGATAATGCTGTTTACTAAATCCATTCTCTTTGAAAAAAAAAATGAAGGTAACATTCCATTTTACTTTCAGAGATTACTTGAAAAATATACACATATACTACTTTTGAGAATGTGAATAAAGCATTTTCTAACCCTGATATTTATTAATTTATTTTTCATTAAAAAGGATTTTTTTTAATATAATGGATAATATTTCGGATACATCATAAATCCTTTGCTCTGTGTATTTACCTTAAGGAACTTTATTTTCTGCAATTAGTGATCATTTGTGGAGATTTTTAATTTCAATTAAATTTGTTTTTTAACTGATACATAAAAATTGTACATACTGGGGCTGGGGTTGTGGCTCAGTGGTAGAGCGCTTGCCTTGCATGTATGAGGCACTGGGTTCAATCCTCAGCACCACATAAAAATAAATAAATAAAATAAAGGCATTGCGTCCAACTAAAACTAAAAAATTAAATATTTAAAAAAACTGTACATATTAATGAGGTAATATGGTTGAAACATAAATTTATCTCCTCATTTATCTTTAAAATCCTTTCTTCTAGCTTTCTGATTTGTACAATATATTATTACCTCTATCCCCCACTGTGCAATAATAGCACTGCTTGCTCCTTCTAACTGTGACTTAGCACCCATCTCCTTGCCCCGCGCCCCCCTTGTTCCTTCCCTCTACTCTCCCAGTCTTTGGTGACCATCATTCTACCTCAACTTCTAGGAGATCAACTTTCTTACAGGGTACACGTGAGGTACTTATCTTTTCTGTGGCTGACTTATCTCACTTAATGGAACCATCTCCAGTTCCTTTCATACTGTCACAAATGACAGCATTTAATTCTTTTTTTTTTTTTAATGGATGAATAGTGTTTCATTGTGGAGATGTACCATATTTTCTTTATTCATTCAGCAGTTGGTGGATACTTAGGTTGTGTCTATTTCTTGAGTATTGCAAATAGTGCAGTAATAAACACTGGAGTGCAGATGTCTTAACAGCCTGACTTCATTTCCTTTGGATATATGCCCAGTAGTAGAATTGAAAGATCATATGATAGTTCCATTTTTAATTTTTTGAGGAAATTGAAAAATTTTAATTTCTACAATGATTCTACTAATTTATATCCATCCTCACCAATAATATATAAGAGTTTTCTTTTCTTACATCCTCACTTGTTATCTTTAATCATTTTGATAGTATTTATTCTTTCTAGAGTGAGATGACATTTCACTGTGGTTTTGATTTGCATTACACTGGAGATTAATAATTTTGGGGGGAGGGTACCGGGGATTAAACTCAACAGCACTAAACCACTGAGCCACATTCCTAACCCTATTTTGTATTTTATTTAGAGACAGGGTCTCACTGAGTTGCTTAGTACCTCGTTTTTGCTGAGGCTGGCTTTGAACTAGCAATCCTCCTGCCTCAGTCTCCCGAGCTGCTGGGATTGTAGGCGTGTGCCACCGTGCCTGGGTAGATTAGTGATGCTTTTTAATATTAAAAACTTCTACACGGAAAGGAAATGATCAATTGAGTGTAGAGATAACTTATAGAAAGAGAAAATACTTTTAAATTACATATGACAAGGGGCTGATATAAGAAACTCTTAAAAACTCAATAGCAAAAAACCAAACAACTCAATTATAAATGGGCAATAGACCTAAATAGACATTTCTCAAAAGAAGACACACAAATGGCCAACAGGTTTTTGAAAAACTGCTGAACATTACTATCACTGATATCTAATCTACAGATTCATAAATTTTGGTTTAACAATATGGCCTGGGCTATGCAAACTAGAAAGTGGGGAAATATTCTTTGGGTGATATATTCAGTTATATCTTAGTGAAAAATATCTGAAGTGTTTATAACAGGAACTCTGTGTACGTGTTGCCAAAAGCACCAGTTGAAAAAGCTAAGCCATTTAGAAAACTGTTTTTATTTTTGACATAAATATAGGACATAAATAACTGGCTGGACTGATTTAATCTCTCTGGGAAAAATGTATTATTTAACCCAATTTATGAAATGAACCCCTGGTTTAGCGTTCTGCTATCACAGTTGAGTCTGAATCTGTGTGAGGGGCTAATAGAGTATGCCCAACAGTATGCCCAGAGAATACCCTCCTCCAATCACAACTTAATATACCTAGGGGGATTCAGAACATGATACCCCTAAATATGGCACTGTGGCAACTGAGAAAACTGTCAAAGCAAAAAGTTCATTCTGACCTCTCTTGCCTTTCTCTCTTGAAGCAGGGTCACAAGGACATACTACAGTGACATGCCACATCGATGTTTTGAGCAGCTCAACTCACAATAACTAAACTATGGAACCGGCCTTAGTGCTCTTTAACAGATGAATGTTTAAAAAATGCAGTATATATACACAATGAAACATGTGTATATATACTCAGCCATAAAGAAGAATGAAATTATGGCATTTGCCAGAAAATGAATGGAACTGGAGACTCTCATGCTAAGTGAAATAAAACAATCCCCCCAAACCAAAGGGAGAATGTTCTCTCTGATTTGTGTATGCTAACTCACAATGAGGGGGTGGGGTGGGGGTTAGGAACGAAGTACTTTGGATTAGACAAAGGGAAGGAAGGGAAGGAAGGAGAATGGGAATATGAAAGAGAGTAGAATGAATTGAACATTACTTTCCAATGTTCATATATAAATATACGACCAATGTAACCTTACATCACGTACAACCAGAAGAATGGCAAGTTATACTCTATGTATGTATAATATGTCAAGATACATTTATTGTCATGTATAACTGAAAAAAAAATAGAAAATTTAAAAAAAATTATCTGGCCCATCTCTTCATAAGATCATAAGATCCTCATTCCAGGTGAGTCCTGCCCTATACCTGGAGGCCAAGAAGAATATGAACAAACAGGTCTTGCTAAATTCCCCTGTAAGGTCATAGTGAGATCAGGATTGGGTCATCATCCCTCTGATGTTGCAGATTAAACACATGAAAAACACTGAGGCAAGAGTAGAAAGCAAGATTTAAGAAAGGTAGCAGACTTCTCTGCAGAGACGGGGCCCCAGAGCTGGGTGCACAAAGAAGTGGGTATGTCTTGCTCTTTTAGAGGCTCCCAGAATCCCCCTATCTTCTCTGGGTTTGTGCCCAAGAGCAGGAAGGAGCAGCCCTCAGGTAATCGCTTGTGTTGGGAATTGGAATCCCTGGAGGTGTTAGCTGTTAGCAACCCATTGATAATCAGCCATCATCTTCTCTTGCCCCCCTCCCCCATTTGTCATCAATCATTATCTACACTGACTGTTGGGCCTTCTGGAGGCTGCCTCAATTTATTGAGGAATGTGACAGTTCCTGTTCCCTCAGGCCAGGCAGGGCTGCAGGTAGATTGCTTTTTGGCAAAGAAAGCTTGTGGGGAGTCAATACAGTAGATTCATTTTAGAAAATTATTCTCTTGACCTCAAGTTCCCACCATCCTCATAATTGATCTCCTTACAATACCCCTTTATTTCCAATTGTACTTCTAATACCAATGCCCATTCTTCATCGATTCTAAACATAAAAACACAGTTTTCCCTGGGTTCACTGAGTCTTTGCCTCTGAAATCTCCTGATCACATGAAACTTTGGTTAAATAAATTTGTTCTGCTTTTCTCTCATTTACCTGTCTTTTATTTTGGGATATCAGCCATGAATCAAGTGCGAGACGAGAGAAGGTATTATTATTATTTTTTGTCCCCTACATTGTTGATTACTAGGTAGGTTTGTAGGATCATGGGGATGAGTGGGAAGAAAGAATGGGAGCCATAGAAGGAAGGTGGACTGAATCCATCAGCCTCTGACTGAGGCTGTACATTGTAATTCCAGAATTGGAATGAGGATTCTGATCTTTTCCTGGTAAATCAGTGATTCTCAGTGTTTTCTGCACATCATACTTGTCTCTCCAACATCACTATTCCTAGGCCAAATGGGAAGCCTCTGAGTTTGTTGCCCATTTCTGTAACTGCATGGACTTTACACATAAGAACATTCATGAGTTCATGCATGAACTCCATGAGATGTGGGGAAAGCCAAAGCAAGCTGAAATCCTGCTGTCCATTCTGGAAGGACCTAACGGGGAAGAAAGTGAAGATGCTCGGATAAGAAGACCAGTTTTCACAGCTGTGGGCAAGGTAAATGCTGACCTGAGAGAAGTGGAGCTGGTGGAGTGCTATGGGGAGCCTGCTTCACCAGGTCAGGAGAGGTGCAGTATTTCAATGAATGGGCCCTGCACAGGCCAGGGTGTGAGCTGAGCATCAGGTTATCAGGGAAATGGAGCCATCATCCAGCTAGATGTTTGGACCAGCTGGGTGTGGTCCTTAATCCCAGTGCCCAGATAAACTGGGAATGTTGCCTAAGCATGAGCGACACACAAATCCTTTGGAAATACAGAGCTTAACGCCAACACACTCTGATGTTCTAAACATAACATTGCTACCTAAATTGATAAGTTAGGACTCTTTTGCATTCTTTCTGATAGATTTCAGCGAATTTACACAACAGCCTAATGACTGAAGAATAATACAAGAAACTGTGTATAGAGCCAGCATTCCAAACAAACATTACTCAACTGAAAGAAAGAAAAAAATATTAACTTATATAGAGTACATTTTGTTTTTTTGTGGGTTTTTTGGACACTGGGGATTGAACTCAGGGGTACTTGACCACTGAGTCACATCCCTAGCCCTATTTTGTATTTTTTATTCAGAGACAGGGTCTCACTGAGTTGCTTAGCACCTTGCTTTTGCTGAGGCTGGCTTTGAACTCATGATCTTCCTGCTTCAACCTCCCAAGCTGAGGATTACAGGCATGCACCACTGTGCCCAGCAAGTACTTATTTTTGATGTATACTATGCTAAGTATTTTTAAAGTATTTTAAAATATTATTTACAATACTTTAAGATTTTGCCATTTTTTTATAGACAGGTTTTTGAGTTTAAAAATTGAACTAGGTGACAGGTCAGCTGGACAATTTTCAAGTTGATCAGATCATATTAAAGTAGATTTATGTCATAACTTGAAGAAGGAAGATGACAGGAAACTGAAGGACTTCTCTTGTTCTCGGTACTGGTACTATTCAATGCAAAGTGGATACTTAATATTTTAGTAAACGGACGAGATGAAAAACAGATCGAAGTTAGCTGGAATGGGTAACTTAAAACCAAGAAAATGAAATTTATCATAGTTAAATATATCTGCATGTATGTATATTTTTAAAAAGTAGCTATTTCACCTATATGGTTGGCAGAAATCTGAGAATATCAATCCATGTTTAAAAATGAGAATTCTGAGGATATTGCTCAGCTCTTTGTTCAAGATGTGGATGTCAAAAAAATGGTGTTTTGGGCAATTTTGAGATGTAATGCATGTTAAAGTTGATTAATATATTTTAAAAAAGCACTTTGCAAAGTGACTAGCATAAAATAGATGCAACTTATCGTCAGCTCTCATTATTATTGGGTTTGATATTCTTAACAGAGGGAAGGGAATGATATCTGTTTTCCAAAGCAAATTGCAAGACAACCCCAGATTTAAGAAGCAGGGAAACTGACTCCACCTCAGTGAAAATATCCAGATAAAGGAAGGGAGCTGTGGAGAGCTGGCACCACTTTTGCAAGCAATCTACCATCCATATCGCAGTAGAAGACTGGACAGAAAACCATGTCAGTATCAGGCAATCAGCAGAGGGGCTGTAAAGGCCCAGGCAACAGCTCTGATTATGTGGGAGATAAACCAACCACTTGGCCATAGACCAGAGTCAGCTTTGACCTTCTGAAGGGCTGGGGGGACCTCTGGGCAAGAGCAGCTGTCCTGGCAGTGTAACATCCCTACGAAGATGCCAGGCAGCCTGGGCTGCAGTGAGGCACCTGGTTAAAAATCAAGAGAAGAGGAAGAACGTGAGGGAATGCCTTTTGGAGTATGTGCACAGCATTCTTGGTGATTATCAGAAATAACAAGGACTGTTAACAAGAGGTTGTGTCATGGAGTTGAGGCTGGGCTGGAGTGACTGTAAGCCTAGGCAAATTTGTTATCAGAGTGAACATTTGAACTCTTAAGAGACATTGTGATTACTCACAGAATATGCACAACATGTTTTTATTTATTTATTTATTTGTTTGTTTTCGGTACTTGGGGTTGAACCTCGGAGCACTGTATACTTGAGCTACATCCCTGGCCTTTTTCATTTTTTTTTCTTTCTTTTTCTTTTTACTTTGCCAAGGCTGGCTTCAAGCTTGCAATCCTCCTGCTTTGACATCCCAAGTAGCTTGGATTACAGGTGAACATCACTGTCCCTGGCCACAATGGCTTTAATGCTAATTTATGGTCCTTCTTCAAATGAGTAAATTAATTACAAGTAGCCAAGACCATTCTCTCTGACCAGTTCCTGCCTGGACTGTCCTTTTTCACCATCCTATATGCAGGTTGAACCTCTTCAGGAGTGTCAGCTCCTTGGTGTCCACAGCATTTACATTACAATAGCAGTTATCTGGGATCGGACTTAGCCTGAAGTGTTTGAAATTCAGCTACAAAACTGGACATTTGTTAGTTATGATGATTCCTATTCTTTTCAGATGATGCATGAATTTGGGGAATTCTGGACTTGAAGAAGTTGCACTCTTCCATCTTATGCACTCTCTAGGATTGTATTACCACATGAGAAAATGATGTTACAGTGCCCCCATCTCTGCAGAAATGATGGTGAAGGCCATCTTATTTTTTGGCATCTGGAGAGCAGAATCCCAGTTTTCTGGTCTTGAATTACCACCTTCCACATGGAAAACTACTGTCTTTCCATGTTACTTATTATTATTATTATTATTATTATTATTACCTGGAATTGAACCCAGAGGTACTTAAGTGCTGAGCCACAACCCCAGCTCTTTTCAGTACTTATTTAGAAGCAGTGTCTCCTGGGTTGCTTAGGGCCTTGCTAAGTTGCTAAAGCTGGCTTTGAACTCCCGATCCTCCTGCTTCAGCCTCCTGAGCTGCTGGGATCACAGGTGTGCAACACTCATGTCTGGCTTTCCATGTTATTTTGAAACATCATTTCACTCTCTTTTTCCTTGTCTGCCTCTTCTCTAGTCTATAACCACATATTGCCCAGTTGAGGTTATACTTAGAATTTAACCAAGGTAGCTAACATACATGAATCAATAAAATAATTAATATTAAGCTTTGCTTTATTGATGGAAAATAGGATGGGAGCTACCAATAGGAGTCATTCTCATTGTAGAAGACTAATTAATACACAGTATATGGAAAAAGTGAGATCTGAGCAGGCCAGGGGGAACATCATATACAAATTCTTAATTCCAAGAGACTGATGAGAATGTATTTCTAAAACATTTTAAACATACTAAATGTGTACATGTTTTAAGTGTGAAATGTTTCTTAAAACCACAGATTTCTTGTCCTAGTTCTACAGGAAAAGCAAATTGCAACACATGTAAAACAGCTAACTTCTTAAAAATTAATAAATATGAAAGATTAATTCTTATTTGTACTTTTTAACCACAGTTAAAATTTTCTGCATATTATGGTTTTCAAATACAAAATACTAAGTGTTCCATTAATATTCTTAACTGCTATTGAAACTAAGATAATCTGTTCTGATTTTTGATGAGATAAATTTTAGGAGAGATGGCCTTTAAAAATAACTTTCAATAGCAAAGGCCCCTTTTGCTACCTTTACATTTGGTATTGAATAAAATCTTGTCTGAGTACTATGAATGCATTATTTATAAGTGTGCATTGTTATGTGTGAAAATTATACAATGGAGGCATTTTTAGCATATACATTTAGATGGATAAGTGAGTTGGCGAGTAGATGATATATATGTCCATCCTTGCAAACCCCTGGGATGGAAGCAGAAGGAAATCAGCTGAGAATTCTCTTCCTCCCTGGAGACCTGAGATAGTAACACTGGGATTTTCTCTGTATCAGGGGCAGGTTGCTCAGAGTATGAGAAATCTGAGTGGGTGGCACCACTGAGAGACGGAAAATACAGGTCTCCACTCTCAGCAGAACTTTGCACAACTGGAGTCAAATATCAGTCTTCTTGTCTCATTTCATATGCTAGCAGGAGATTTAATTGTTTAAACTTTGCAGGCAACTAAAGGAGCACTGGTTCCACCATGATGCTCATTCCTGTAGTTCTCTTGTCCACCTGGGATCCCGGCTTTCCTGTTTGTCTATGGCTCTCTTCTCTTCATCTTTATTCTTTCTGTTTCATTTTCTCCTTTGGCAAACTGTGGGTGGAGTGGATGAAGGAATAACCATAAGAACCACTGTAAAAGACAGAAATCTCTACCTTTCTCTTGTTCTTTTCCTGATTGAACTCAGGGGCACTCAGCCACTGAGCCACATCCCCAGCTCTATTTTGTATTTCATTTAGAGACAGGGTCTCACTGAGTTGTTTAGTGCCTCACTTTTGCTGAGGCTGGCTTTGAACTCACAATCCTCCTGTCTCAGCCTCGAGAGTCCATTAATTATTGTTTTGAAATTCAAAAAAAGTTATAAGATTTAAAATACTACAAAAAGTTTTGAAAAATATTTATAGTATAAGTATAAAAGAATTTTTCATGCAATAAAAATTTCTCTTCTGTTCCTATTTTTCTCAAGTTATCTGTTTCAATAACTTAGTATATATATATTTTTTGAGATACAATATTTTGTACTTTATTTTTTGATTCATACACAAGTTAGGAAATGGTCAAGTCAGGGTAATCAGCATATTCGTTACTTATACTTTTACCATTTTCTTATTGTGAATACCTTTTTTAAAAAAAATTTTTATTGAGAGCAGGCCCAGCGGCCTGCTGAGGGGCAGAGCCGCCCCCCACCCCCAGCGCCTGCCAGGTAGGCGGAACGGTGACCACCGGCAGAAAAGGCCCAGTGGCCCACGGCTGAACAGAGCTTCCAATCACTCCTGCAAGGTAGGCGGGCTTGCGACCCACCAGCAGAAGAGGAGCAGCGGCCTGCTGAGAGGCAGAGCCGCCCCCTCCCCCTGCGCTGGCAAGGTAGAGGGAACTGTGACCATCCACAGAGCAGGCCCAGCGACCTGCTGAGGGGCAGAGCCGCCCCCCACCCCCAGCGCCTGCCAGGTAGGCGGAACGGTGACCACCGGCAGAAAAGGCCCAGTGGCCCACGGCTGAACAGAGCTTCCAATCACTCCTG
>NW_025999990.1:37051913-37052860 GCF_001458135.2 Marmota marmota marmota
ACTCCAGATCATCTGAAGCATGTATATCCTGAATTCTTTATCTGACATTCCATCTGCTGCAGCTGTTACCTCTTCTAAAGTTGAGTTGACCTGCATTGCTTGTGGTCCTTTCTTTCCTTGTCTTTTCATACTGCTTGCGTGTCTTTCTGCTTGGTGAAACTGTTGTTTTTGAAATGTTTTTTCCCCCTATATATTTATATTTCTCTTGTATAGTTGAAAAGTCTCCCTTGCAGGGTCAGGCGGTGGTCTGCCTACCTTGCAGGCGCGGGCGGCAGCTCTGCTCTGCACCTCCTCCAATTGGTGTGAGGTGTCTACCATGCCCGCAGACCCCTAGTCCTCTTCTGTCGGTCGGTCGCAAGTCTGCCTACCTTGCAGGCGTGGGCGGCAGCTCTGCTCTGTCCTTACTCCAATTGGGGTGACGTGTGTACCATGCCGGCAGGCCACTGGGCCTGATCCGCGGGTCGGTTGCTGGTCTGCCAACCTTGCAGGCGCGGGCGGCGGCTCTGCTCTGCCCCTCCTCCAATTGGTGTGACTTGTCTACCACATCCGCGGACCGCTGGGCCTGTCCCGGGTGCGGGCGAAGGCTCTGCTCTGCTCCTACTCCAACTGGGGTGACGTGCCTACCACCCCGGCCGGCCGCTGGGCCTGTTCCACCAGTCGGTCGCAGGTCTGCCTACCTTGCGGGCACAGGCGGCGGCTCTGCTCTGCCCCTACTGCAAATGGGGTGACATGTCTGTCACGCCGGCAGGCCACTGGGACTGTTCTGCTGGTCGGTCGCAGGTCTGCCTACCTTTCGGGCATGGGTGGCGGCTCTGCTCTGCCCCTACTCCAATTGGGGTGTCGTGACTACCACTCCGGCAGGTCGCTGGGCCTCTTCCGGGCGTGGGCGGCAGCTCTGCTCTGCCCCCTACTCCAATTGGGGTGACGTGTGTACCACGCCGGCAGGC
>NW_025999990.1:37054563-37060895 GCF_001458135.2 Marmota marmota marmota
TCCAATTGGGGTGACGTGCCTACCACCCCGGCCGGCCGCTGGGTCTGTTCCACCAGTGGGTCGCAGGTCTGCCTACCTTGCGGGCACGGGCGGCGGCTCTGCTCTGCCCCTACTCCAAATGGGGTGACGTGTCTGTCGCACTGGCAGGCCACTCTGTTGTGCCCCTCCTCCAATTAGTGTGAGGTGTCTACCACGCCCACAGATCCCTGGGCCTGTTCTGCCGGTCGGTCGCAGGCCTGCCTACCTTGCAGGCGCGGGCAGCGGCTCTGATCTGCCCTTACTGCAATTGGGGTGCCGTGACTACCACACCGGCAGGTCACTGGGCCTGTTCCAGGCGCTGGCGGCGGCTCTGTTCTGCCCCTACTCCAATTGGGGTGACGAGTGTACCACGCCGGCAGGCCACCGGGCCTGATCCGCCGGTCGGTTGCAGGTCTGCCTACCCTGCAGGCGCGGGCGGCGGCTCTGCTCTGCGCCCCCCCCATTGGTGTGACTTGTCTACCACACCCGCGAGTATATAGTTTTTATACCCAACATCCTTATTCATTGTGGGGTACATTTTGCATGCCTTGAATTGTGAAAGGATAATTTTCACTCTTATAATTAATAAATTGGCATTTACTTTCTATAAATGTGCTCCTTTTAAGTATTTAACTTACTTAAAGACTGAAAAAGGTTTGCTATATTATGCAAAGGTTTATATTTATGGTGAATTATCACTGTAAAAAAAGTTACCTATTTTAAACTTCAGAAAGTTTGTTAAAAAATACCTTGCATTTCTTCTGTTTGTTTCAGATTTTTTGATTGCTAGAGTTCTTGAGTATGAAGTTTTTCTAAACTTGGATCATGGAGTGTTAGGTATTATTTTGTGAGAGTTGTATTTTACAACTCTATTTTTCTTCTCAGAAAAATGGATTGCATTTTAAGATTAAATTATGAATGATTTTTAAGGGTTCAAGCTTCCTCTTTTTTATATTATCTTTGACATGTCTCCCCTAAAACTGAATGAATTCAGCTTGAGATTATAATAGAAATTGTAGGTTCACATTCCCTTAATTGCCTACCAAAATCTAAGTGCTGAAAACTGACACATTTTTCATAACTAATTTGGTAGCATCTTGACCTCTTCTGAAGATGTTCAGAATAATGTGGTAAAACCAAATGTGGAATTAAATGAGGTTATTTATAATCGTTTTATCCTGCTGAGTGTAAATATTTATATGTTTCACTGAAGAAATATTAAGATGTTTGTGTATTGGGTGCTGTATATATAAAATATACATCTCTGCACTTTCTAAAATCTGATGAATTTGGAATTCCAAAACACATTTGGTCCTAAGTATCAAAGCAAAATTCTCAAAGAAAAAATATAAGACTATCATACAAATATAAAATGAATGCATATCAAAGATATTCCTTATTAATTGATGAGGTAACCAGTAAGATAGCTAGATTTGTTCAAAGGAGAATTTAAGAAGTAAAAATTTATGTCAGGCAATCAAAGGAATGTTGAAATAGTTTTTAAAAATATAGTTAATGGCATGTAAGGTAAGGAAACCAGGTAATCTTTCCCACCCAATAGGAATCTATAAATTATGTTATTTCAGAGTTTCTGGACTATAATAAAATATATTGAATAACAAATAAAATCTGGGTGCATTCTCCTACATATTTATATAATCCATATTTAAACAATGACACTGAAAGGCCAAGCAGTTATCTTTAAACTTTATTCTAAGTTTTGGATAATTTTTCTAACTGCTCCCTTACCCCCACCATAACCATAAATCTTTTTTAAACTCTATTATTTAGCAAAAGAAAAAAAGGCTAGCATCATTTAATTTTAATTGATTATTTACATAAGTGCAACAAGAAATATAATGAACACATATAAGGCTCTTCAAGAACATAGTGTTTTGCAAATTAAGAAAAGAAAATTAACTTTTGTTTTAATTTTTTTCTAAATAAATTTTGGCTTAGATATTTAAAAATCTCCATTATTTGTTCTTCTCTCTTGAACCTAGCAAAGCAAGACCAAGAAACTACCTCCAAGAAATTTTACCTTCTGTATTCGTAGACAGAATAACTATCTCCTAGGTATTCCCAATATTTCATAATTCGGACTACCAAGAAATGTCTTTCCTTACTCCTGTGTGTCTTGGACCTTCTAAGCAACAGACTAGGTTCCAGGTCAATTTTCCCAAGGAGGGCCTTGTAGTCTTTGGCAACTCATAGCAAAATATCATCCTTATTCTTTAATGGTGAGCTTGTTATACTATAACAAAAAGAATTATTCTCAAATGTCACATCCAGATACGGCTGTGGTTACACAATTAATTTGTACAATTATACTTTAGGAAGGTATAGTATGGATTCCCATTGAAAATGGAACCAACCTAGATGTCCTTCAGTGGATGAATGGATAAAAAAAATATGGGATATATACAAAATGGAACTTTACTCAGCAATAAAAAATAATAAAATCATGGCGTTTGCAGATCAATGGATGGTGTTGGAGAAAATAATGCTAAGTGAATTTAGCCAATCCCAGAAAAACAAACGCCAAATGTTTTCTCTGATATAAGGAGGCTGACTCATAGTGGGGTAGTGGGGAGCATGGGAGGAATAGATGAATTCTAAATAGGGCAGAGGGGTGGGAGGGAAAGGGAGGGAGCAGGGGATTAGCAAGGATGGTGGAATGTGATGGACATCATAATACAAAGTACATGTATGAAGACATGAATTGGTGTCAACACACTTTACCTACAACCAGAGATACGAAAAAATTGTGCTGTATAAGTATGATAAGAATTCTAATGCATTCAACTGTCATTTATTTTTAAAAAAATCAATAAAAAAGAAAAAGAGAAAAGAAAAAAGAAAATATGCATATAACCATATTTTCATTGAAAGTAAAGAGACTGTAAATATTTGAATGCTTAGGGGTTGATAAGAATTAGCAGTCATTTACCAAATGTTTCATCTTAAGCAGCAGAAGCATAGTCTACTAAATTGAGACTTAGAGAAAAAAATTTTTTAAGAAGGAGACGGGCCTTCTCACATACCAATTAGATAATAGAGCATTAAAAAATGATACTAAGTATATTCCAAACTAAACAACTAGTGTTAAATTTCTTTCATTGGTTCGTTTAGTTTTATGTAATTAATTCTTAATTTACTTTTATGTAATCTGCTCCTAGAATGAAAAGGATTGTAAATCTTAACTCTTATCTTGAGGAAGTTTTGTTATCTAAGTGGAGTTACCTTAAAGCTCCATAGCTTGACCATGAGACTTTGCCTTGACATTGCTGGTATCAGCCTTCTATCAGTTGCTGAGATACCCTTTGGTGGAAGATACCAATTCAAGTCTGTAGCTTATAGCAGTCTTCAAGCCAACAATAAGGTAGTGCTCAAACCTGCTCCAAAATGGAACTAAAGAGTGTGATTAATTTATTATAGTAACCAGTAATATAAAAATGCAGGAGCATAAAATTCTGTATTGCAGTAAAATTCATAAATCTTTCATGAGAATCTGACCAATGTTTCTCCTGAGGGTAAGGATATATAATGGACATTGAGAATATTAACATATTTCTAGGGTTTTTACACTGTTCTGTAAGAAAATGGTTTGCAAACTTTCCAGGCACGGGTATCTCTGGGAAGGCTTATTATAGCATGACATTCTGGGTCTCACCCTCATAATTTCTCACTAAGTAAATCTGAGGTGGTAATCTATAAGCTAGCTTCCTTCCTTCCTTCCTTCCTTCCTTCCTTCCCTCCCTCCCTCCCTCCCTCCTTCCTTCCCTCCTTCCTATTGGAGATCAAACCCAGGGTACACCTGTCCTACCACTGAGCCATACCCACCCACACTCTGCCTAGAATTTGTACTTATGGACAAGAACCCAGGTGATGAGGTCTGAGGATCCCATTATGAGAAACACTGGTATAAAGGGTGTAATCTCTGAAACAATTTCATGAATAACACTTAACCTGGATACAGATTTATCTTCTGAATTGACAACTTACACTGATGTTCTTACAGTCCTGTTAATTGAGAAATAGAGACTACAGTCAACAGGGCCTGTCACTTCTAGCATCCCTTCTTTTGATAAGACAAAAGAAGACATATTTGTGATTTTTGAGGGGCTGAGGGGAAAAACTCAAATTTAGCATCAGGTGACAAAAAAAATCCCATAATACTTTGTTCTTTTCTAAATTTGGATTCTGATATTGAGAACTGATATCAAGAACTGATGGAAAAGATTTCTCACCTGATTAAGATAGGAACCATAGGTGATATGGTACTTGGCTACATATTTAATCTAAAATGCAGTATTTAAAAATGAACATGACAAAAGATAACAAGGTAGCAGGGATTGCAGTGGACACGGAGCCAGATTCCTATCCATGTGAGAACTGTTACCCAGCTGTCAGCAGGCAGCCTCAAACTGTTGGTTGCCTCAAGGTTTGCTCAGAGTTTTGCAGAGAGCTGCCAGGGTGGCCCTCCTCCAATGACTGATCCCATCCTGGGAGATAAGACCTGGCCATTTCAGTCCAATGTTGAACACTCTACGAGTCATATATGATCCAGTGACTATGTGGGGTTGGCCAAAGTATGTGTGGGTGTGGGGATGGGTGGTAATGCCTTTCAAGATTTGCCAATCGATGCCCTATGCTGCTTCTCCTCTGTGCTGTTTCTTCTTATGATTGTGGAGACCCAAATGCCAAATTGTATCAACATCTGCTTCTGCAGAAGCTAACCTCTGACCTGAGTCCCTTCCCAAGGGAGTAAATTTTTATCCTTTTTATTAAAATGATAATCAAGGTTGGCATAGAGGCACATGCTTATAATCTCAGCAACTCAGGAGAGAAGCTGAGGCAGGAAAATTACTAGTTCAAGGACAGTCTCAGCAAAATAATGACAGTCTGTTTTTTACAAAACAAAACAAAAATTAAATAATTAAAAGGACTGAGAATGTAGCTTAGTGGTAGTGTGCCCCTGGTACTGCAAAATATGTGTGGGTATGTGTGTATAAATAAATGAATAATAAATAAATCACTGGCAAGATGAAATACAGAAACTATATAAAATTACCCTGATGTGTATAAATTCTTTTTTTTAAATTTTTTTATTTTATTTTATTTTTTAATTTTTATTGTTGGTTGTTCAAAACATTACATAGTTCTTGACATATCATATTTCACACATTTGATTCAAGTGGGTTATGAACTCCCTATAAATTCTATTTAGATGGATTATACAGAATTAAATACTAACACTTACCATCCATTGTTCCAATGCTAAATAAACATTTCAAGATCATCTGTCTTTTTAATGGAGAGCATGCCAAGTTCTAGGTTGCATCAATACAATACCTTGAACTAGAGGTTTCTCAAGCTCCTTATAAATTATCTTAGGGATAAGAGTATCAAGATTGGGGAAATTTTGTCAAAATTTTAACATTTTTTTTCAGATCTGGGCATTATAAACCAAGGTAAATAAATTTCAGTTCTCTCCATATGTCTACAAGTGGCTATGGAAAATTAAATTTTCTTTCTCATTGTTCTCTTTCATATCCTGGAACAAGCTGACACTCTCCTTTAGGACAAAACTGCTCATTTCCTGGAAAATCAGAAAGGTATCCCATTACTTTATCTATATAGTTGCATTTCTATGATTCTCATTGTTCTAGTACTATTTCCTTTATCCCCACTAAATATAACTTTTACCAAATAAACCAACTTCTATTATAGAGAGGTAGGTCATTGATAGTTGCCTATCATACAAGCAGTTTAGCAAGAAGTCCAGCAAGGCTTTATCCCCATAACCTCACACATCAGTTTTATACATTCTTAAAATGTCAAGAGTGAGCACATTTAATAGCGTCATCCAAGATTACAGCCACCATAATGCATTAAGTTTTGTATTTTAAACATGTACTTGGGTTTTAGTTCAGATGGACCATGACTTATGATATATATAATTTTTTTACTTAAGATTTTTCAAATTTACAATTGTGCAAAAGCAATAAGCATTTTAGTTAAAAAAACTTTTAGGTATTTTCTTGGTGCAACATAATTATTCATAATAGTGGGATTTATGATGCCATTTTTGTTCATGCACATAATATAATTTGATCAATCTTTTTCCCCAGCACCTTCCCTTTCTCCTTCTTCTCTTCCTTCCTTATCTTCCATTCATTTGCTCTACTCTACAAATCTCCTACCTATTGTTGTAATTATTTTTTATTTGTGCATTTTATATAAATAAAAATAATAATCATAGCATATATATATATATATATATATATATATATATATATATATATATATAT
>NW_025999990.1:37061289-37070411 GCF_001458135.2 Marmota marmota marmota
TATATATATATATATATATATATATATATATATATATATAGTGTGTGTGTGTGTGTGTGTGTGTGTGTGTGATTCATTGTGATATATTCATACATGAGCATAGCATAATTTGGGAGATTCTGAAAAGAAATTTTGAACTTTGATCTTTTCTAGTGATATGCATTATGATATTCTCTTTTGATACTCTCAGTCATGAGCATTGCAGTCATCCATGAGATCACAGGTAAATGACTGATGCTCTTCAGTGGGCTGTGTGGCTAAGCCATGATGATCAGTGGATTAGGTGTATTTAATGCATTTTCAAGTCATGACCTTTTCAACTTACAATGAATTTATCCAGACAACCTCATCATGGCTGAAGGAGCATCTGAATTGTTTTACTTAAAAATAATCCAGGTATCTGAAGATCATCTAATAATTAGCTACTTAAAATTAGCCAGAGGTTTTTTTGAGTTAAGTAAGGATCTTGCAAATTAAGCTAAAACTCTGTAGAAAATAATATAGAAAATAATTACTGTTTGTATCAAAAAAGCTCATCAGAATTATAATTAATTTTAGTTGAACACAAGTTTACATTTGTCATAGGCTCAAAAATAATCTTAGTAGTGTTAACTTATTTGATCAACAAAACAACACAAATAATTTTGAAAATTCATGAAAAAAATAAAATCTTTTTTAAAAAACAAAGCATTCTTAGATAATATTGACCTTTGATAAAACCATAGGAAAGATGTAGAGCTGTTTTCTTAACCAAAATCATCAAGCCAGTATCATTCATTTAATGGTTCATCTTGATTATTTGAACTTCAATTCTTATATAAACACCCTTCTGGGCTAGTAGTTTATGTGTTTTGTTTTAAAAGGCCATCACATTTAATATATGGTTTCTTTATTTTCTGGGGGGAATTTCAGGAATGATCTATGTAAACATTTATTGATCTTTACATACTAGAGTGCCTTTATTTTGAGAAACATTGTTATCTAATCTGCTAAAATACTCAGAGGTAGGAGACTTTTCAAAATCATTCAGTGAGAAGTTTACGTTTTTCTCAATTGTAGATACACAGACACATGCTTATGTAATCTGAGCAAAATGTGAAAAGTAGCACCAAACATAAAAACTCATGAGTGTCTACCTCAGAGATCTGTTTTCCTTTAATGTATCTAAAATATTTTCTTAATTGATTTGAGCTCATAAAGAGACAAACAGAAAAAGAAAATGTCTTTGGTCTTTCCCCTGACAGAGGGCAGATATCTATCATCTTGAAACAGTCACGCCGTCCAGCCATGAAACAGGATCCCCACTGCTGCTCCCAATGAGAAAAAAATACATGGGCTGTGCACAAATTAGAATCAGAACCGAATGTGGCCAAGAACCAGAAACAAAACATAAAACAGGCAGAAAGCTGAAAAGAGAAGCAGTACCGTACCGGCCAGAGAGTCTCCTGCAGTTGGAGATACACTCAGGAGCCAAGAAAAGATGTGGCTGGGCTTAACCAATGCGAGCAATAGTACTTCTTAGCCAGTAAGGTTTAATTGGCTTTGGCAGGTGAGTGCCTTTGAGCATCTCAGTGGACTCTCCAAAACTCCCAATACACGGTTTTCAAAAATTAAGACATGATTCTCATATAAACATAAAATGAACATGTCAAGGTTTTATATGACCCATTGCTTAATAAAAGAACCAGTAAAATCTTACCATAGGTTTGAAGGAGAATATGAGAAATGGACATTTAAATGTAGTCAGTCAGATAAAAGAACACTGAAATAAATTTGCTCAGAGGTGCAATGTCTTACAGTACTATGTGACTGTAACTTTTGGGATCATCTTTCCTATGAATACGGAAAAAATTACAAGCAACTTAAAAAATGTCTGAACTTTACTTACATATTAAATAGCAGATGTTTTCCTTACATATTCCTTGGGTGAGTCTATTAAACAATACAATTGAAATGACCTGCTGTCATCCTTCTGCTTTATTTCTAAGTTTTGGTAACTTTAATTAATGAAAAGTTTCTGATAAGAGACCATGGATCTGTATTTACTTTGGCAACTTCAACTGTAATTGATTGTTTATTCAATCCATTTACATAATACAGTCTGCCCTCTGTATCTGTGGGTCCCGTATCCATGGAACCAACCAAACATGGATGGAAAATATTTTTCAAAAATTGCATCTGTACTGAATATGTACAGATGGTTTTCTTATCATTATTCCCTAAACAATACAGTACAACAACTATTTACATAGCATTTACATTATATTAGGTATAATAAGTAATCTAGAGATGATTTAGAGTATAGAGAGAATGTGTGTAGGTCATATGCAAATACTGTACCATTTTATAAAAGGGACTTGAGCATCCTTGGATTTTGGAATGACTGAGGAAATGGATCCCAGAACTAATCCCCTGCAGATGCTGAAAGACAGTTGTATTTACTGGTTTGTGAATTTCTCTGAAGTTTTACTTTTTCCCATTTTGATACCTTGTTTATCAAAATGAAATGAGCTTGAATTGCCACTGAGCACTAGTTATCTGTTCAGTACTTAATTATATCTATTGTTAAGTATGGTGTTTCTCTAAGGTGGTTCTTTGGGATAACTACATTGGAACCATCTGGAATATTGTTTAAAATGCCAATTTCTGGGGGAGAGATCTACTGAATCAAAATGTCTAGGGATGTCACCTGGACATCTGAATTTTGTAAAAGATTATAAATGATTCTTATGCACACCAAAGCTTAGAATTACTTGTCAAGGGGGAAAGAAAAGACGCTTGCCTAAGATAAGTTAATACCATGAAAGGCTCAGGAAACACAGACCTAAATCATCTTTGCCTCCAGAGATCAAGTCACTGTTTGAGCAAAAAGGGTTATTGTTGACAGACTATTCCAGGGTTAAAATCATGTATGTACTTATGGGAACTCATATTTCACTAAGGTCTTGGTGCTGTTTAACACCATTTATGTAATTTTAAGTGTGATATTGAAAACTCTGGTCAGTTGAAAATCTTTAATAACCTTCATGTAAAGTTAATAGTGATCTTTGCTGCTGAACAAAACCCTGGCCTTAAAGGAAAAGGGGTCAACTTGTCACAAAATATATATGCACCATGGAAGGGAATGAGAGGGATTTCTCTAAGGAACATTCTCCTTTGGCAGACTCACTTTACTTCTGTGCTACTTGTCTGCATGAAATCTGGAGTATCAAATTTTGTGTTCAAAACACAGATTTCTAGAAGCTACACGAGAAGAGTAAAAGGTTGATATTTTTATGAAAATAAATTGATCCTAGCTAGGCATTTATTACTTTAAAAGCATGGTCATTATATGATCTATATGAAAATGTGTGTTTGCTGAGCTTATTATTTATTAATAGTTAAATAGAATGTTTAAACAAAAGGGATCCATTACCATTCTTAGCAACTCTTGGCTTACTGGTGTTGGTGTGTATGAATTTGTATTGGGAGAATGTAAAAGGAAGGGGATGGATAAAGAAGGAGAAATATACACATTAAAAGTTGAGTAAGTAGATTAAAAGAGATTATTTTTTAAAAATCACAGTAGCAAATTTTATTCCTTACCCCAGGTCATTTTAAAAAATAATATCTTCCTGGCCCAAACCT
Organism: Marmota marmota marmota; assembly: GCF_001458135.2. NCBI lineage: Eukaryota > Metazoa > Chordata > Mammalia > Rodentia > Sciuridae > Marmota > Marmota marmota. The sequence goes on from NW_025999990.1 coordinate 37,064,917, forward strand.
TCCGGTGATAATATCAAGATGATTGCAAATGGTACTTTTAGTTATATTTATTTTACTCTTTTAAAATTTCATTTTCTTTGAAACCAATCTCGAAATGTCTTGCATTCCTTCCCTTTATTTTAAAATTCCTTTATCATCAGACAAAAGAAAAAGAAGAAGAAGGAGGAGGAGGAGGAGGAAGAGGAGGAGATGTGACTAGGGAATGTGTCTCCAGTAGAAATTCAAGTTGGGGGTCAGAAAAATACAGATCTAAAATCTTTCCATTGAACTATAAAAATAGTCCTGAATTAATGGGAGCTGAATTTTATTGGCTTTGACCTGATTTTTCTGCTGGAGCTAATCAGTCGAACGCTGGTAGCAGTTCCACAGGCTTAGTGGTTTCCTGTCAGCCAGTTATTAGCTATGCATCTGCTTATTGTCATGTGGATCCCCAAAGCCCACACACTAACAGCAGAGCTCACTTTCACAGCTCTGGCAGCTTCATTAGAGCCCAAGGGCCTGTACATGCAGACCTATAAAGTAAGACTGAAAAAGCAGAAAAGGTATTGTAAATGTCAGAGCTGCCCTTAGACCTGTGGGAGAGGAACTCTTTTTGGAAGTCTGTGCTTTAGAGATCCTGGCTCTGGCCCTCCTTAGACTGGACCTCTTCATGGAGGCTCAGCATGAGAGCAAAGGGATGGAACCCAGGACTTTCTCCTACTCCTCTTTCTAGATAGAGTTTTTCTATCCATCTGTGGGTGTCTCACCTCCTTTAGAATTTTATATTCAGGACCAACCAATACTTTTGTTAACTATTAAACCTTGCACTTGAATGTTGCAACAATGTCAAATTACTATGAAAGACTTGAAGTACTTACTTCCATTTTTTGTACTTGATGAAGACTGGTAACATCTAAGGATCAGGGCAGGTTCAAACAATTCTTTGAATAGTACCTTTTAGGCCATGCTGAAGTCCCCAGAATTCTCTGTCCAAAGGGACCTGCGGTTGCTGTAGGACTTTTCCTTAAATCTTTATGCAGTAGTTTTCCTAATTTCTCTTTCAGAGGATTCATCACTGATATATAGAAATGCATTTGATTTATGGGTATTGATTTTATATCCTGCTACTTTCCTGAATTCATTAATTAATTCTAGAAGTTTTCTGGTGGAGGTTTTTGGATCCTCTAAGTATAGAATCATGCACAATAACTCAAAAAAAAAAAAAAAACAAACAAACTTGAGAATCAACTTAACAAAAGAGGTGAAAGACCTTTACAATGAAAACTACAGAACTCTAAAGAAAGAAATTGAAGAAGACCTTAGAATATGGAAAGCTATCCCATGCTCTTGGATGGACAAAATTAATATTGTCAAAATGGTCATACTACCCAAATCGATATACAGATTCAATGCAATTTCAATTAAAAGCCCAATGTCATTCCTTATAGAAATAGAAAAAGCGATTATTAAATTCATTTGGAAAAAATAAGAGACTCAGAATAGCCAAAGCAATCCTTAGCAAGAAGAGTGAAGCAGGAGGTATCACAATATCAGACCTTAAACTATACAACAAAGCCATAGTAACAAAACAGCATGGTATTGCCAACAAAACACACATGTAGACCAATGGTATAGAATAGAAGACACAGAGACAAACCCACATAAATACAGTTATCTCATATGAGACAAAGATGCCAAAAACATACAGTGGAGAAAAGATAGCCTCTTCAATAAATGGTGCTGGGGGAACTGGAAATCCATATACAGCAAAATGAAAATAAATCCCTATCTTTCACCATGCACAAAACTCAAGTGAAAGTGGATAAGAACTTAGGATTTAGTTCAGAGACCCTGTGCCTAATAGAGGAAAAAGTAGGCTCAAATCTTCACCATGCCAGATTAGGCCCTGACTTTCTTAACAAGACTCCTAAAATGCAAGGAATAAAATCAAGAATTAATAAATGGGATGGACTCAAACTAAAACAAAACAAAACAAAACAAACTTCTTCTCAGCAAAAGGAGCAATCATTTTGGAAGCAAATTTTTTTGTCACACATAGGTCAGATAGATCACTAATCTCCAGGATATATAGCGAACTCAAAAACCTTAACACTGAAAAAAACAACCCAATCAATAAATGGGCTAAGGAGCTGAACAGACACTTGTCAGAAGATATACATTCAATCACCAAATATATGTAAAAATGTTCAACATCTCTAGTAATTAGAGAAATGAAAATCAAAACTACTCTAAGATTTCACCTCATGCCAGTCAGAATGGCAGTTATCAAGAATACAGACAACAATAAATGTTGGTGAGGATGTGGGGGGAAAAGGCCCACTCATATATATTCCTGGTGGGACTGCAATTTGGTGCAATGAATCTGGAAAGCAGCATGGAGATTCCTTAGAAAACTTGGAATGAAACTACCATTTAAGCCAGCTATCCCACTCCTCAGTCTGTACCCAAAGGACTTAAAATCAGTATACTATAGTAATGCAGTCACATCAATGTTCATAGCAGCTCAATTCACAATAAGTAAACTAGAAGCAACCTAGATGCCTTTCAACAGATGAATGGATAAAGAAACTGTGGTATATACACAATGGAGTATTACTCAGCATTAAAAGAGAATATAATCATGGCATTTACAAATAAATGGATACAGTTGGAGAATATCATGCTAAGTGAAGTAAGCCAATCCCAAAAAACCAAAGGCTGAATGTTCTCTCTAATAAATGGATGCTGATCCAAAATGGGAAGGACGGAGTCATGGGAAAATGGAGGAACTTTGATTGGGCAAAGGGTACAGAGGGTGGCAAGGGTGCAGGGGGGCAGGAAAGATGGTGGAATGAGATGGACATCCTTACCTGAGGTACATGTTAAGACCACACATAGGGTGTGATGCTATATCGTGTACAACCAGAGAAATGAAAATGTGCTGCAAATGTGTATGATGAATCAAAACTCATTTTACTGTCATATATACCTAATTAAAATAAATTTTTAAAAAATGAAAAAAAATCTTTATGGAGTCAGACAATATCAACAGGGCCAACAATCAGAGCATGAAGTGTAGGGTAGGGCAATTGCAGTTGTGCCTGCCAGGGTCCTGGAAGTGTGGGGCTGATCCAGGGCTTGGAAGAGTCTGTAGAAGGGGATGGGAGAGATTCAGGGTGCCCTGCTGTGAGTGGAGAGATTCTAAACTTGAACATGGCCTTCTAGTCATTGTATAGATATCAAGGCAGTGGTGTAGACCATATTTTCTTTAGCAGTTTTTAAGATTTACTTATTGTTTTTAATACTGAGACATATGGTATGTGAATTTTTCATTTGTATTCTTGTCTATGGCACTAAAAATATTAAAGGCAGGCCTGATTATGGGCCAGAAATCTACTTCCCAGATAACAAAATCCTGTTTTTCATCCACTCAGCTACTCTTAGTAAAACTTCTGTCACTTAAAATTCCTGGGGGAAGCTCCATTTTTCTCAAGAGGTTCTATGTTTGTAATATCATAGGCTTTAGGACCAATAAAACTGCGCTCGAATCTGAGCTCCTTTACTTAGAGGTAAATTTGGGTCATTTATTTAACTTCTCTGATTCTCAGTTTATTCATCTGTAAAGTGAGCATGGTAATTTACTACCTAGAAACCTAGTGATGTTTTTGAAGTACCTGGTGCATAGTAAATAAATAAATAAATAAATGGTAGGCCATTAGTATAACGAGTGCTTCTCTGTTGAAGCCATCTGCCTGCTGATGACAATCTCATTTTTTTCCAGGTGTAATTTGGGAGTTAGAATAGGCTGGGGACATATTTACCACATTGCATTTATTCCCAGTAGCCCTACTCATCAACACTGATATAGTCTTTTGTTAAATATGGTAACAGACACAGGAAGGGATAACCATCTGCCAATGTAAGAATTTACCTCTCTGGGAAGTGATAATTTTAACTTTTTGAGTGTAAGGGTCTTTTCTACCTTTTATTTGAACAAGGTGTTCCTGATTAGAACAAAACAAAACAAACCCCTTTGCCTGTTTTGGTGCCAATCCTCTCTGCCTCCCTTTTCAATTGGGATTAAATTTTAATGAATTCTCAATTGTGTATGCTGATATTACAGAATGTCATATCAGGCAATATAAATAATTTCTGGGCAATATTTAGAAGGACTGCAAGCTGTTTTTAGGATTGGCTAAAACTTATTTACAATACCCTGTTCACACATTTTTATCTAAGTGATTTCCTTAAAACCCTTTAAAGCAGTGGGGATACTACTACGACCCAGAGGTTTATTTCTGAGCCATATCAGGGAGGGTATTAAGCATTCTTCCTCTAAAGCCTGAGTGAGCGCCTGCAGTTTCTCAAAATCACCCCGGTCTAATTTGGCTCCAGGTTGGGCTCTGCCATTTCTCCTGTCTGGGGCTCCTTTCCTGGTGCCCCTTTGGTGCCCACCCTTCCCTATCTCTTCCTTGACTCCTACAAGGACTCCAGAGCTTTCTCTGACCTTAGCAATTGTGTTGAGGTGTCACCTCCTGTAAGTACCCTGTGCTTATCTTCTTTCTGTTTACTGCAGTGTCATTGCCATTGTAGTAAGAGCTCATCAAGGACAGAAACTGTCTCACTGTATTGTGTGCAGGAGTGGCAGTAAAAATATTTAATGAGTGGTTGTAAATACTAACGAGCCTGGTCAGCAGGTGGAATAGGGTTCTGTTGTGTCGAGTATAAGGAGAAATCGGGAAAGACTTTTAAATGGACCAAAAGATTAGCAAATGTCTTTAATGGTACAATGCATGGTGTCACACACTTCCTTCTGAGCTATGATTCTAGGGAGCTTGGACCTTTTATTATCTTTAGCTCTCCTGTAACAATGTAGAGAGAAAAGTTAACTTGTCAAGAACTAATAACACTGTAATTAATTCTTGTCTACAGATAGGCAATGACTGTTTAGTGGATATTCAACTGACTTTCACCCCCTACTGTGGAGACAATGGACCTTGGATCTTTTAAATTAATGCCAATATTTGTCTGGTCTTTGAATTTTCCTTTGAACCGTTTGTAACACCTTTCTAGTTCTCTCATTAATTAGGGAGTTAAATAAAATTTCTGACACATATTTAGTTTATGTCTATATGAAAGTCATGATTTCACATTTTTTTCTTTAAAAATTATGCTTAAATAGTTGTAGAGGTCTTGCACGGGGATTATTTAAAGGAGAGACAGAAAGAGAAAAGAAAAGAAGAACTCACAAAGAAAAAAATCTTCCTCTCTCATGAAAAACTAAGGATCTTTTTATTGTGTAACCTTTACGTTTAATTTAAAATGCCTTGTCGTGGCTTTGATTAAATGATCAAAGCATTAAGTGATCGAGTACTGTTTCTCATGTGCCTATATAAAGTCTTAACTGTGTGTCCAAATTTCCTGACAACTCTTTTGATTATTTTCTTCAAAAACTCAAATTCTAAGTATATATATATATATATATATATATATATATATATATATATATATATATA
>NW_025999990.1:37072118-37111110 GCF_001458135.2 Marmota marmota marmota
AGTATATATATATATATATATATATATATATATATATATATATATACACAAATATTTATATTTGCATATAAATATATTTATATATGTACTAAATATTTATAAATATATTTTTATATATGTACTAAATATTAAATATGTGTTTACTATTTAGTACATATATATGAGGCTAAAACTTTAAGGATATCTTTTTTTTAAAACATTTTTTTTAGTTGTAGTTGGACACAATATCTTTATTTATTTTTATATGGTGCTGAGGATCGAACCCAGTGCCTCACATGTGGGAGGCAGGCGCTCTACCCAAGAGCTACAGCCCCAGCCCCAAGGAAATCTTTTAATCTAAAACTGAGATTATCTAGATCTCTGAAAAATTACAAGGATTAGTTCTTATAAAATGATACTGAGGCCAGGCGTGGTGGCATACACCTGTAATCCCAGCAACTCCAGAGACTGGGGCAGGAAGATGGAAAGTTTGAGGCCAGCCTTAGCAACTTAGCGAGGCCCTGAATGACTTAGTGAGATCCAGTCTCAAAATTAAAAATAAAAAATAAAAAGGGCTGGGAATGTGGATCAGTGGTTAAGTATCCTGGGTTAAATCAACAGTACAAAAAAAAAAAAAAAGCTGAAAATAAAGTTTGTTTAATAAGTTGCCAAATCAGAAAAAAGTGCTCAGATTTCTCAGGCTTACACTGAATACATAAAATATGCTTAGATGACTATTTCAGAAATTGCATGCTTTCATAGGAAATTTTTAGAGATTTATCAGTGCTCTCATTGTCCATAATATCTTCCTATGGATCAGAATACCTGGTAATATTATGATATTCTCATATTATCATGCAATTTTGGTTATTATTTAAAGTGCTTACTGTTATGGTTTAGATATTAGGTGTCCTCCAAAAGCTCATGTGTCAGAGGTAAAATGATTAGGTTGTGAGAGCCTTAACCCATTCAGTGAATTAATCCACTCTTAGGGATTAACTGGATGTAACTGTAGGCAGGTCTGGTATGGCTAGGGGAGCTGGGCCTTTGGGGATGTATTCATGGTGAGGAGAGTCTCCCTCTGCTTCCTGAAGTGATGCCCTGAGCTGCATCCTCTACCATACTCTTCCTCCATGATGTTCTGCCTCACCTTGGGCACTGAGCAATGGAGACAGCTATATATAGACTGAGACCTCTGAAACCACCAGGGCCAAAGAAACTTTTCCTCCTTAAAATTGTTCTTTTCCGGTTTTTGGTCACAGCAATGAAATACTGACTGAACACTTCCTTAGAACAACATTCTTTAAAGTGAACCTAGTATCATCTGACCAATAGTTCTAAATTGGAGATGTGCATCGGATTTGCCCATGGAGTTTTATAAAAACACAGATGTCCAGAAAGACTAAATTTCTTTACTTGATGTTTGTGGTATAATTTTGATATATTATTATGTACCCAACATCACAGAATTGTTATGTTTCAAGATTTTTTCCCTTTCTAAAAATTATATTCATGTGTTTATAAATGAGATATAACATTCAATTATATCCTTAGAAATTTTTTGCTTAGGGACACCGGGAATGTGACTCAGTGATACCTTGCCTGGCATGCATGAGGCCCTGGTTCAATTCCCAGTCTGCAAAAAAAAAAAAAAAAAAAGAAAAAGAAAAAAATTTTCCTTAAAAATATGTATTTTTTTTTAAAAAATAGCCTTATCTTGCCACCAAAACAATCAAATTTCTTGTCAGCTGCTTTATTCTGAACTCTCATCAGATCCTTTACATTTAAAAATTATCAGTAATAGATAAAAATGCCTATTTCAGATTTCTGTCATTTACAGATAACTTTGTTTTATTGATTCTCACCTGAGAGAGCAGAGTTTGTATCAACAAGGAACCAGGGCCAGGTCCTTGAAACTATTGATTGTTCTAAGAATCCTCTCTTGGGAACAGATGGCATTGCTTACCAATGGTGACCTCTTGGGAACAGATGGTTTTGCTTACCAATGGGCTAGATCAGATTTTCCAGCTCTTTTTAGCCAAAAAGTCAGCACCGTCCAAAGTCTGCTAACCTAGTGGAACATAATTTAATTTCGCTGGACTGAATGACCTGTTGAGGAAATTTTTAGTTTTGGAATACTGTTAGTAGTCCTTTCTGTGTTTTTTTCTAGATATGTAAATAAGCCCTCATTTTTTATTCTTAAGCTGTCTGCAACCAATAGAAATTTAATAGACAGAAAATGGACCAAGACAGGAATTTTGTGAGAACTGCATGCAAATAAAACTGAAACACAAGAACTAATTAAATAAATTGTATCTAATATAAAAAGCAAAACTATATTATAACAGTTATAAACTTTGAAGCTCACTTTTTATGAGAAAAGTCCAGATCAGCATTCTAATCCTGCAACTGGCTATATTACCTGAGCCAATTAATTGCTTTTTGCCTCACTTATTTTTCCACCTAAAAGTGAATCTATTAAGAGTACCTTATTTTTCAGTCTATTTAGGATTAAATTAAGAAATATGAGTAAATTCTTACAACAGGACCATACACATAGTCTATGCTCATTAAACCTTGTTGGTTTAATGGATGCAAATCTGGCTTCCTCAATAGAGGGGGGTCAATTTGAACTTCTATGGCACAAAACTGTCTATATGTCTATAGATAAGAATTACTTCCATTATATCAATATTGTACCCGTTAACTTCTATAGAGCTAACTATATCTAGTTATCCCTACAGGATTATAAAAAACTTAAAGACAATTAAAATCACAAACCCTATAGAGTCAGATAATTCTGAAGGGTATGGATTCTATTTATTTATTATTAAGGGTATTTATTCTATTGGGGAAAAAAACACAAGGTATTGGGAAAAGATATCTGATTCTCACTAACATTTTCCCTCTTCTCACCCCACCCCAAATCAGACACTCTCCACTGTTTGCTATGGCAAATAAAGTTACCTGTATTTGCATAGGCTCAAGAAAAATCTGTTCTCATTTGTACAAAGATATAATTTTATAAAATAGGTATGCACCTAAGTTCTTGCCTGAATGTCATCTTCGAGTATGGTTTTTGCTTAATCAGGCATGACAACCATTTTAAGGATATAAAACTGACATTACTTTGGACACTCTTATGAAGTCAATGTCTACAAAGGCCCTGCAGGAAGACTGACCCTGAGTCTCCCTAACAGGGTCCAACCTCAAGGATGGTGAGGAAGAATGCCTACTGGCAGACCAGAGACCTTGAGAAGAAGGGATTTGCCTCTCTTTATAGATTAGATGCACTAGATGAAATTGTGTGAAGACAGACTTTGGGGGGCTTAGGTTCCTAACTTTGGAACAGCAAATTACATAAACTTTTAAAAGTCCAAGTTGAAATATCTGTTGCAAACCTCTCAAGAGGTTAATTTTGTGATTGTTCAATCAATATTGTAGAACGCTAGATTCCAAAGCAAGTTTTAGAAGGCTTCTTGCTGCATCTCTGTAAATGATCAGTCCTAATCTAATGAGACCACTCTTAAAAGAATTTTTCTTTAGGATTATCTTGATTAAGAGAGTGGGTGGGTAGATTTACACACACACACACACACACACAAACACACACACACAAAAGTGAAAGACTTTTAATTGGGCCAAGAGATTGCCATTTGTCATCAAGAGTAAATTGTGCATTTTTTGGTGCATACACTTTAGGATAATCTGATTCTATAGGATTTGTGATTTTAATTATCTTTAAGTTTTTTTATAATCCTATAGAGATAACTAGATATAGTTAGCTCTATAGAAGTTAACTGGTACAATAATGATATAATGGAAGTAATTCTTATCTACAGACATATAGACAGTTTTGTGCCATAGAAGTTCAAATTGACCCCCCTCTATTGAGGAAGCCAGATTTGCATCCATTAAACCAACAAGGTTTAATGAGCATAGACTATATGTATGGTCCTATTGTAAGAATTTACTCATATTTCTTAATTTAATCCTAAATAGACTGAAAAATAAGGTACTCTTAATAGATTCACTTTTAGGTGGAAAAATAAGTGAGGCAAAAAGCAATTAATTGGCTCAGGTAACATAGCCAGTTGCGGGATTAGGATGCTGATCTGGACTTTTCTAACTATTCTACTATGCTACTTCTGAAAAGTGAGCTTCAAAGTTTATAACTGTTATAATATAGTTTTGCTTTTTATATTAGATACAACTTATTTAATTAGTCCTTGTGTTTCAATCTTATTTGCATGCAGTTCTCACAAAATTCCTGTCTTGGTCTATTTTCAGTTGCTATAACTGTATACCTCAGACTAATTTATAAAGAATAAAGGTTTATTTGGCTCTCTGTTTGAAGGCTCGGGAAGTCCATGCTCTGGCAGTTGCATCTGGGGAGGTTCTTCTGGCTGGTGGTGACTCTCTGCAGAGTTCCAGGGTGGTACATGGCAAGAATGTTACATAGCAAGAGGAAATGAGTGTCCAAGCTCAAGTCTTTCCTCTCATAAAGGAGCAGTCCCATTGAATTAGGGCCTTGCAGCCTCATTTAACTTTAATTATCTCCCAAGGGTCCCACCTTCAAATGCAATAGTCAGATTAAGTTTTCATCTTCTTAAAACTGCATGGTGAAGATTAAATCTCAAGAGTTCCAGTGTGGACATTTGTGTTGGGCAGTTTTCCATTACTGCGATGAAATACCTGTGTTATAAACTTAAAAGGAGGAAAAATATTACTGTGGCTTATGGTTTCAGAAGTGTCAGTCCATGGTCATCTCGCCTGGCCCTCTTCCTTCAGGCCAGCAATTGCACAGTACCTCCTGGTGGGTAGGAGTGCATGGCAGAGGAGGATGGTTCACCTCCTGGTGGCCAGGAAGCAAAGAGAAACAGGAAGGGCCTGAGGTCCCAATATCCCCTTCAAGGACTTGCCCCCAGGTTCTAACTTCCTTCCATTAGGCTCTACCTGCTAAGACTTCCACCACCTTCCAACAGTACCATAAGCTGGTGACCAAGCCTTCAACACAAGGCTCTTCTTGGGACATCTCTAAACCATGGCAATATTCAAACTGTAGCAAGCCCCTATAATAAGGTGTTATTCCCATTCTGCAGACAAGAAAGGGGAAGTTAAATAATCAGGTCATAACATTTAAATGTATCACAACAATGAAACATTTGTTACAAGTGTTTTCTGTTGAATAAATCTGTGCTCTGTTCCTTGGTCCACACATGCTTTCTGATTTTAATCTGTATAATTGCTTGAACTTGCTTTCAATAGACACATGGTTCCAGGCCCTTGGCATCACTACCTTTCACAATTTGGAGATCTTCCTGTGGTCCCTGGCAGAGAAGGCATAATCTCTTCTAAGAGGAGTAGGTGAAAAACCAGCCTCTACCTCAGAGCAAAGCCTGTCCAAGGAAGGGACATGACCTTTGTCCTTGGAAAGACCCACAGAGCACTCCTAGGCACATTCCCACCCTGCTAAGTTGTTTATCTACAAATAACAGGAGAGATCTGCTGCTCCAGGTGTCCCTGACTCAGTCAGGCTAGGTGGGGATCCATAGCAACCCCCTAGCAACCACCAATCAGCATGAGACAGGGAAAATACCTGGGATGCCAGATGACCCTCCCAGTAGTTTATGGTGGTTGATAACGTGTTGGGAAACCATGTGGTTCAGCACGAACACCCCTCTTGGCTTAAACCAATCAGTTCAAATAAATCCCCCTCTTGTAGTAAGTAACCAATCACCCCTACCCAACTTGTTCCCGCCAGTGAATGTGCTAATCATGTTTTAGAGTTGTTATTTGATTTTCTCGCGGTGTGTGATGATGTGCTTAGAGATGCTATGATGTATGTGGGGGTCCCTGCCTTCTCCAAAGAATGTATAAAACTGCTGCAAACCCAGGGCTCGGGGCCTCTCAGCGTCGTCACCAGTTGCCGTGTGTGCGCGCAGAGGACCGAGCTAGCTCGAAATAAACACCTCTTTGCTGTTTACATCGATCTTGGTCTCTGGTGGTCTTTTGGGGGTCCCGAATTCGAGCATAACATAGGGTCATACTCTTGAGGGCACTTGGGAAACTGCTGTTTGGGGAATTTATTGTCTATGTTGGTGGAAGGTATTAAGAACATAGCTGAGTTGGGCATGGTGACACATGTCTGTAATCCCAGCGACTCTGGAGGATGAGGGACAGGAGGATCGCAAGTTTAAGACCAGCCTCAGCAACTTGGTGAGACCCTAAGCAATTTAGTGAGACCCTGTCTCAAAATAAAAATGTAAAATAGGACTGGGGATGTGACTCAGTGGTTAAGTGTCTTGATATCAAAAACACAACATAACACAAAACAAAACAAGAAAAAAAAATATATAGTTGACCAAATGAAACTTTCCTAAGGGTAAGTCCAGGAACAAGCGTTTTTTTTTTTTTTTTCTTTTCCTTGCTGTGCAAAGGATTAACTAGCTTTAAATGAATATTCCCCCCGCCCCCTTTTATGACCGGTTTTCCTGCACAATTGTCCATTCCCTCTTGATCTGGACTTTTGGCAGGATAGAATCACAGCTCTGCTGTGGCTGAGCCAGTCCTAGCATGGCTCTGCAATGACTTCAGCCGTGTCCTCTTGGCTGCCTCTAGCTTGACTTCAGCTGGTTTTTGTTCATTCCGCGGCAGATTGGTAAATAGCATGTGTTTCTTATGCACCAAGTTCTTCATCCATGTGGCATCTGACATTTTCGTTACTGCTTGTCACAAACCTCACAGCATCTACAGTCGCAGTCCTCAGCTATTAGTTCAGCATTGACTTCTGCTGGGTCTTTGCTCTCTAACACATGGTTTCTTGTTTATTTCTTGTAGCCACTGTGTGTGCTAAAGCTGGGGCTTAGCTTCTCTTTCTAGCAGGGGGACACGAGAAAAACAAGAAAAACGCAGCCTCTGCTGCTCCAGGGGTGGGTGGGGAGGAGAAGCCATGCTCCCTCTGGAGTTCTGGTCTCTCATTTCCAAGTCCTTGTGAATGTACTGCAGCCCTCTCAGCATGTTTCAAATCAAACTCTCCTCTCCCCCCTTATCTTTCAGTCTCTGGCCTTCTTTTCTGTTCCCATTTTGTAATTGTCATTTCTCCACTAATCCCTTCCCAAATCCTGAGCCTGTTTTCCCTCTTTATTTTCATACTTGATATTCAATTGATTGGAAGCCCTACCAATTTACCTCTTGCACCTCTCCTCTGTTTGGGGGTTGAAGGATGCTGGGGATTGAACCCAGGGCCTCTGGCATGTTCAACACACACTGTACCCCAGAGCCACACCACCGGCCCTTCTTATTCCTTTTCAGTTCTTTATATTTAGTTCAACTCCTCACTACTACCAACTATTATTTTAAGAATTCCACTTAGGCAGAATTCCCAATCCCTATATGCACGCAGCTGCCAACCTCCACAGTAGAAGGAAATTTTCACAGGGGTGATAGGGTGTCCTAGAGAGGATGTTATCCTCATTGCTAACTAGTCTGTGAGTTTCAAAACATTGTCAGGCTGCTCCAATGAAAGAGACCTGAGTTGGATTTGCATTTCAAAACTATTGCCCGGATCCTCATACTTTCTGTGGGCCAGAGCATCTCCCCTTTAAACCACATATCCCAGCTTTTCCTGATCTGAACTTCTCCACTTGGTTTTTTGTTTTTCTAAGGGGAAATTTGCCTACTAAGCAGGATGAGTTCCAGAAATTTCTCTACTAATCACTTGAATTATGAGCCAAATTATTCAAAAGTATAAGCCAAATTATTCAAAAAATAAATAATGCCTCCCACTCATTCTTAACCCAACCTATTCTTTGCCCTTCTGGGTTTCACTTTGACCTTGACATACCTTTGTGCAGCTTAGGTAGGGCAGTGGGTAGCAATCAAGAGTTGGATCGCTGCAGTTGGATTCCACCTCCTGCCTTCTGCCCTTTCTGCCTGGGCTTCCCCATCCCTACGGCCTGGGCATCCTGTAGCCTGTGTCAAAATTAGCTTCTTAAAATGTCAAGGTAACACACCTACTCCATTCGATTTAGAGGCTGATCATTACACTCGGGATAATGGCAACATTTCTCAGTCTCTCCTCTGAGTCCCTGTCCACCCCAACAAGTCCCTTTTCCTCGTTCTGCTCAGCTGGAGGACACCTGCACCTGCTCCCCATCCCTGGAGACCCCTGCATGATTCAGCAGTCCTCTCAGGATCTTTACCTTTGTGTTTAGTGAAGGGGTTCTGGACTCTGCGGGGTGCAAACATGAAAGGGTTTATTTTTATTCAGTCATCCCTTTAAACTAGGTCCTGTTGACCCATTCTTTTGTCCTTTGAAATCTGGAACAGCAGCCCATTCACTTTCAGTTATTAAAATCTGGACTAACATGACAAAGAACTCCTGTGGTGCCTTGACTTGCCACTGCAGGGTGATCCCTGGTCCTAGGGAGCCCCGCCAAGGGGTCAGGGGAGTGGTCTGCTGTCACTCTCACTGGTTCCTCTTCCTCCTCAGGAGCTCCAGTTCCTGAGGGTGGACACTGAGAAGAGAGAGGAGAGGTTGGAGGGATGGTTCCACAGGCGGGCGGCTCATCCTCTCCTGGCTGTCACCCCTCCTCTGGGCATTCTTTCAGAGTCAGTGACTTTCACACACAGCTCCCCTGCCCAAGAATCACAGGCTGAATATTCCTGGAATTGAGTGTGGCAGGGTGAGATTCACATCCAGATGCTCCAGAAAGTATGAGGAAGGATTCACTCTTCAAGTGAATCCCTGATCTTCTTCAAAGCCCTAGAAAACCACACTCCGAAGACAAGTTATCAACAACAAAACTGGCTGGTAGAAGTCCAAGAATGCATATTCTCGGAATTATTTGACCATGGAATAGCAATTGAAAATTCATTACTTACAAATAGATCCCATCCATGTGCTTTGGGATGTCCAGCTACCCATACATTTAATGGCTTTGTTCCTTACCTTGGGCCAAGGTAAGTTAGTTGAAAGCACTAAGATTTGGCACAGAGTAACTCTTTCTTAGCGCCAGGGAGAAAATTGTCCTTTCTTCCTTTTTAAAGCACTCAAACAGGGAAAATAAAATACTGGTTTCTTAACAACTGCCTTCTTAGTTTTCAGAGCATTTATATGCTCAAAATTCCTGGATTCTTTTTTCCATCTGCTTTTTCTTTTTTCTTAAATTGACACAATCCCCTACTCCTCACCGCCCTCATCTTGCAGAATGCTGAAATTTTTTCAAGGTGGGCTAAGGTCCCAGTATCCTTCATGCATCCTTCATGCCTTCTGGGGCTTCTGCAAGGCCCGGTAACATTGTAGACTTGCTGTTCCTCTCTGTGGCTGGATTCTGGATTTCCTCTGAACACAACATTGACCTTGTTCAGCTTAGTTACTGCTGATCCCAGTTGGGAACATTTTGCTGGGCCTTGTCTTTGTTGCAACAAGCATTATAGCCAGTGGGTGTTATTGTCCTTTGTCTTTCTGATGCTTTCCCTGCTACAGGAATGATTTTACTCTTTCAAATTTGGTGCTTCACCTGACTGGAGACTCAGGACAAGTTCTCAAGGAACTGTGCTGGAGAATACAGGAGAGGCTGCCTTCTGTGACCCTCCATGGGAATTTTTAGCATGTTGAAGAGGATTGCACTGCACTGAATTTTCTGCAGTTGAGGGCAGGGTTTATCAGTTGCAGAAAATTTAGGGTTAAAATAGAAACAGCCATATTGCTCAGAACTCAATTCTAACCCATCCCAAGTTCTCTCCCTAGACTCCAGGCATTTCAACTACCTTTTCTTAGACGGGAGTCTTTTGTGCCTTCCCTGACATGTCCAAGTTATCTGTGATTTCAGAAGACTCAAATGCACAGCAAGTGTCTTCAGTAAAAGAATGAGTGTGCACCTGTTCTTATATAATTTTTATCCCAACATCGCGATGGGGCACGGAGAAACTGGAATTAACATTTACTCCCTGCCTAGCACATACAAGGCCCTTTAAACACACCATGTTCTTTAACCTTCTTAGAAACATTCTAGAGGCTTATTCTCATTTTTCCAGATGAGTGATCTGCAGTTTGCTGAAGACCCCAAGATTGGTACCAGTATTCAAACAGGTTTGTTCATTCTTTTCATCATGTCCTCTGAAGAAACAAAAAGGGAGGTAAGAGGGAGAAAATTGCAATTTCTATAGGCCTGAATGAGTTTCCCAGGGCTCCTACAACAAGGTACTGTAAACTGTATGGCTTAAAACAACAGAAATTTTTAATCTTACATTTCAGTAGGCTAGAAACCAGAATTCAAGGTGTTGGCAGGATCATGCTCTTTCTGAGACCAGTAAAGGACTCTCAGGCTTTGTGTCTTCTAGCTTTGGAAGTTTGCTGCCAATCTTGGGCATTTCTTGATTAGCAGCTGCAAACTCTAGGTTTTGCTTCTGTTGTCCCATGCAGAGAATTTTTCCCTGTGTGCCCCTGTCTACAAATGGCCAGGTTATGGAAGAAATCCAAGTCCTCGTGAATTAGAGACCCACAATACTCCACTAGGACCTCACCTTACTACAAAAGCTCTATTTTCAAATATGGTAAATTCAGAGATATTGGGAACTGTAATTTCAACATTTCTTTTTTGGAAGAAATGTTTGTAACAGGACTGTAACTAGGCACAAGGACAATAACTTTGATGGAAGTAGCTATTCTTTTTTATCAAAAAAAAGTATTTACTCTCTCATATTTGGCTCATTGTTTCTTTAGAATACTGCATTTTAGTATACTAATAAATATTTTAATGTGTAAAAAATGCTTCTCTTCAAAAGTCTCAGTAGGAATTATAATGTTAGTATTCTAGGACAAGCTTTAAAATTGAGAAAATGGTTAGGATTAAATTTCATACTTCTTGGATATTATTATTTAGACCTTTGCCCTACTTGGCCTGTTTTTATAATTTTTTTTTCTAGTTTTTTTTTTTTTGTTGTTGTTGTTGTTTTTCTTTTCTCTTTCTTCCTTTCTTTTCCATTTCTTTTTCTTTTTTTGGAGAAGTATTTTTTCCTTGAAAATAAATTATGACTTTTTTTAATTAGTAAGGTTCAAAATGACAGTTAATGGATTGTGTTGGCTATTCCTTTGTTTTTCTAAATATTCACAATGACTCAATTTAGCATTTCTGAATTTCTGTAAGTGTGAATGAGGAGAGAAGACTCACACAGACTTTTCCTACCCTATATCTCAAGGATTATCCATGGAGATATAATTTCCCTGATATGGGCTATTCTAAAAAATCATTAAAATCATGGTTTAAATCGTGTTATGGACAGTCCCTGTGTTATAAAAAGTTCATTGCTTATTGCCTTTTAAAGTTCTGCTTTCCTCTGATCACATTTTGCAAACTCTCTCGTGTGACCTGTTGCCATGTTGAATTTGAAATTCCAGCTCACTAGGCAGGGATCGTGTCCAACACACTTGGTTCACCTGTCACTCTTAATAAATATTTAATTGTATAAAACTAAAAATATTATACCAACAGTGCCTAAGTACTTATTCTCATTTCTGTGCAGAACCAGCTATAGATCACCACTTCCAAAGATATTGCTACAGAATATGATCAAATCCATTAAGAACTCATCTGTTTGACAGAAAATCCAAAATGTGACTACAATGCTTTCAAAGCAGTACGGGAAATGTTTAGTTTCTCTCTCTTTTTTTAATTGAGGAAACTACTTCAAAATACATAATTACATAGTGCTTTCTATTGTTACATGTGTCTGCCTGCCCTATGTCTTCTGTCCTTATGGTACTGAAATAATTGATAACAAATGTAGAATATTTTACATCCAATCAATTTTATGATTTCTTTTCTCTTCCCTGGTTTTGACCAGACCTTCTCCTAATGGTGTAATTAAATTATCATAATGCATTACAGGGTTCGTCCTAGGAGCATTGGAAAATGAAGATATTGCCATTCCTGAAATACTTTCAGGTGGTTTAAAGCAATACTGCTGTTTTGCAGAGATGAAGTCAAGAGAATAACCTAAGAATAGAAATTCTAGCATGATGAGATTTTATTTAATTTTTCACTTTCAGAACATATGTGAATTCAATCTTTTCTAACCACTGTCACTCCACAGATGTTTATACTATACAACAGAGTCAGAATCTAAAACACAAGGCTTAAGTTTTTTCTTCCTTCTTTTTTTATCCAGAAACTCTTAGAGATGGCAGAAGAAGGCTGAGGTGCTGGGTGAGAGCTTGGCTCTGAAGCCACACGGCTAACCAATAATCATATGGCATTGGGCCTCAGTTTCCCCTCCTTGACATTGGATTGAGTCTGCGAAGTCCTCAGCAGTGTCTCTGTGCACTAGACACTCCCTACAGAGATTTTGCTATTGTTCTTCTGGGCTTAGTTTTGTCTCTGTTTGCTGTATGATTTAGGGCAAATTCTTCAATTTTTTTAAATGAAATGTGAGCAGTGAAACCTAATTACACCTTTTCAACAAGATTAAATAAGATAATTTATGTAGAAATTGGATGCATATCTTATTGCTATTAACTATGCCAGGCTTTCTAAGTACTTTTAATGTATTTTTCAAGGCATTATGGTAACCCAAACAATAAATATCTTCCAAGTCTCTTAAAGCTCATTTTCCCCTGGAAGTTATTTAGACATTACCATCTAGATCATTACAACTTGTTTGGAATATGGTTTGATATTATTGCCTATGCGATATTGCATTGTGGGTAATCTTGAAGTACATCCAACCACGTTTTTGGTTGTTGTAATTTAAGCCATAATCATTGAGGAAAGTCCATCAAAGCATCGAGTATTAAAATATTTTGAGTAAAAATAAATGGAGTAAAAACATTATTTTTGCCTTGTATATCATCACCCCCAAATTCACTGAAACCAGTTGCTATTAAAAAAAATTATAAATCCAGTCATGACTATGAATGAAAGTCTAGAGCTTTTAATTTAAAGTAATATTGCATATCATCAGATTTTGTATTATGGGTGGAAAAGTAATAAAGTGAATCAAAAATATAACCTATTTTTTTTTTAAGTAAAGAGTTAAAAAACTTTTTTTTTTTTTTTGACATTCACAAGAACTACCTATATTGTTAATGGACAATTTGGGGATGTTCTAAGACCTTTTGAGCTGAGGTGATACCAAGTTCAGACAGTGGTATTCTGTACCATTTGTATGTGTAGTAATTTCAGAAGAGCATTATAACCTTGTTTTATATTTCTAAGCAGCCTGACTCATTTAGTGTTTGGTTTCCTGGTTCATTATATGATCATTATTCCACATGGCGCCGTTATCTTCCAGCTCATATTTTTACCAACCAGCACTAGCTTGTTGCCCATTTAATGATGCAGAAATTTAAATTCATGGATGGCAGTTTTGGGATGTTAAAACACCATTGCAAATTTACCTAAGGAAAACCAGTGAAAAGCATTTTTGCATTCAGAGCAAAATGGGTCTTTATGCTAAGGAACAATTCTCTATCTCCTCAGTTCCCACACCCTACAAAAACACTGCCCATTTAGAGAATGCCTGAAGTAAGAACATTAGACTCCTTAGCCTATGATGAATTAAATTGAAGTAAGACAAAAGATGTATTTTTACTCCAATCATGTGTGTTAGGTTTCACCAAGCTGCCATTTAAAAAAAAAAAAGTTTCCTCAGGTATTCCAGAGTTTGCTACTGCCCCCTAGTTTTTAAACCTCAAAGCTAAGTTCTCTTAAATTCATGCTTTAAATATCCACACGTGCTAGGTGATCTCCTTACATGGAGAAGGCAGAATCCAACACAGAGGTGTAGTTATTTCTGAGGGATAATGACAACCTAGTACCACATCAAGCTGTGGCACTCAGAGTCACTGAACAGAATTTATCAAGTCCATGAATCTTGGGATAAGCAGCCTAGATGGAGACCTGGAGCAATGTGACGGCTGCTCATTGTCTCTGAAACAATTACCAAGCAAGCGGCTGTTAGCATCCTTTCCAGACAGAGGAAGATTGCCCAGCTTTTTTGGCAGGCTAGAGAGATATTCTGATGACTTCTCAGTGGGTGCCTTTTCAGAAACAGGTGAATATGGCTTCTGTAAATTGGCTTCCTAGCTTAGCTTTCTCATTACTTCTATCTGGGAATTAGTCTTTTTCAAACAGTAGGTTGCATTACTTGCATGTTTTAATGTTTGCTGTGGTCCTTTGGGGTGTTGAAAACAGATTTTGACTTCTCCATTGCATCTCACCTTTAACTCTTTAGGATAGCTAGGCAAAATCCAAGACTGCTAGAAAGAGGTGGCATACAGTAGCCACTGAGTAAATGGATGCTATGTTTCTCTGAGTCTGATAGCCACCATGGTTTCCTAAAACAGTGCGGTTCCAGATGTTTTATAAATGACTATTTTCAAAAGTAAGTTAATGGAGCTGGGTGCGGTGGTGCATACCTATAATCCTAAGGGTTCAGGAGGCTGAGGGGCAGGAGGATCATGAGTTCAAAGCCAGTCTCAGCAACTTAGAGAGTCCTAAGCAACTTAGTGAGACCCTGTCTCAAAATGAAACATAAAAAGGGCTGGGAATGTGGCTCAGTGGTAAAACACCCCTGATTTTAATCTCTGATACACCCTATCCCAAAACAAGTAAGTTAATAGTAAAATAAGGGGCTGGGGTTGTGGCTCAGCGTAGAGCTCTTGCCTAGCATGTGCTAAGTGCTGGGCTCTATCCTCAGCACCACATAAAAATGAATGAATGAATGAATAAATAAATAAAGGTATTGTGTCCAACTACAACTAAAAACAAAAGATTTTAAAAAATAGTGAAACAAAACAAAACAAAAACAAAACACAACTCACATATTCTGATTTGATTTGAACAGGTTTTGGGGCCATTCTTGATTCTTTTTCTATTTTTATAGCACTGCTTACAGACAACTCATGACTATAATATGAGTTCACAGTTTTTGATCACATTACAAAACCATGTTCCTAGGATTTCTGAATGCTGAAATGTTTTAAGATGTATAATATAATATGTTCTTATTTGTATAAAAAATTTTTTGTCACCTGTCATGTGAAGGGGCAATATCATTGATCCATATTGGTCAGCTGCTGTGTCATCAGAAGGTTGGGAAGAGAAAGAACTAGGTACAACAGTTCTTAATATCTGCCTGTAGCACAGATGTGCTGAAATATCCAATATCAGTCAAAAATCTTTTCTACCTTCTTTCTCAATCTCTGCACATCAGGTGCCTGTCCAGCCCTTGCAGATTGGTTGTAGGTTTCATTAAGCCAGGGGAAGTAGCTAGGTGCTTGGTTTGAAGTCACTAGGCAAGGAAGAATTTCAATTTACCCACCAACTGTACCGACCACAAAGCCAAGTGGCTTTATTCTGTCCCCTTTGCTTCACTCTTTTCCCATTTAGATTTCAAAAAATTCATTGAATGAAAAAAAAAAAGTTTTCTTCTTTATGGAATCTATAGACTTCAATTTATGTTCATGGAAACAATTTGCTCCCCCAGGCTCAACATCTTGAAGGGACTAAGGAATGAAGGGGAACAAGCATAGAGAATGTGTTCCTTGAGAATATGAGTGAATTATATGGGGGGCTAGGGACAATAACGGGTTGAGAGCTCTGAGTGTGTGTGTGTGTGTGTGTGTGTGTGTTTTCCACAATCTGTGTGAGCTGAATGCACAGGGACAAGGGTCACATAGCAGTTAATAGTGCTATTCTCTTTGTGCAGTGGGTAAGAGCATTTCACTTCATGCATCATTTATAATCTTTCTGCTAAGATGTCCCAAAGTCAGTCCTAAACACAATTGAAACACAAAGAAATATAAAAAGATGAGTTAACTTTCTTTTCTTGGGGACTGCTGATATTCTGGTTCACACAGTCTTTGGAAGGAGGGAGGGAAGGGCCCTCCATAGCAGTTGGAAGGATGATTTGCAGTTGAATTTTGAATGTTCTGTGGTGGGGTTGATGGATCTCAGTCTCGACCCAGGCCATGTTTAGAACAGTCTCTCCTACTGTTCTTTTAGCCGTGAAAGCAAGAAGGGGCTTTTGTATTTCCCAAAGTGCAGCTTCATGGTCTCTGGTTCAGTGTGTGAAGCTTGTTCAGCTGTGTTTTGCAGGTCTGTTGGTGTCACCTGGGAGCCCTCCTCTGCAGGCCTTTCCACTGCATCCTTCACAAGGGTACACTTCTTTTCAGTCTGCAGAAGCATAGGGCTTTGTCCAAATTCCAAGGTTTGTGCTACTAACCTTCCTGTCCATTCTCAGTCATTTCCCTGTGAAAGTCATGACTCTTTTCTTACTTCTAAAGTCTAAAATATCCAATGGTTAAAAATATTCCTTTCAACTGGGTGTGGTGGTGCACACTTACGATCCTACCTATTCAGGAGGCTGAAGCAGGAACGTGAAAAATTTGAGGCTGACCTGGGCAACATAGTGAGACCATGTCTCAAAAATAAAAAAATGAAAAGGGTTGAGGATGCTCAGTAGCAGAGCTTTCCTGGGTTCAATAACTTCCAGAAACAACAACAACAAAACCCAACAAAAAGAATCCAAAATGTGCTCTGTGTCTGAGACTGTCACTCTGTGGTAGAATGCCTGCTTAGCGTGTGTGAGACCCCAGATCGCATCATAGCACTGAAAAAAAATAAAACCAGAAAGACAAAAAAAAGCATGCAGTTCCTTGATCTTTGCATGGTTCCTTCTAGATCATCTCACATGCTCTGTAATAATCTAAATTATTTTCTACTCTTTAGATTTCCTAATGATCCTATGTTCATTTCTCAGATGTTATTCATACTGAGAAATGAAACATGTCTTTATGTTAATTCTGCCATTGCTTGATAGCTTGTGTTTAACTATGTAGCTGATGAAGAACGATATCACTACAAAAGGGACCCACAGTGTGGTGAGAGGAAGCCAAACGGCTCTACTAAGGAGCCACCCAATGTGCCCCTGTGGATTGGTTTCTGTGTCCCATGGTCTGCTGTCCTAGTTTGTTGTGTAGAAGCTTGCAGACTTGGGAAGGCTGACTCATGCTAATCAAAATGATACTAAACTCAGCAAACCGTTATGAACATTTAGAACGGGAGCATTTTTTTCTCATGATGAAGATGAGTATAGTGAGAAGTAGACTTGGCCAGGGTTCCTTGGTGAGTATAGTAGAGAGGGCAGCTTTGAGGAATATTTCAGTAAGGCTGTGGTGAACTTGTAGAATCATCCAGCTCTTTAGATTACATTACTATAAGAACCAAATTGTATAGGCCTCTTATGGGATCAGAGAAACAAGGTCCACTTTGGGAACCTGGTGGTCTTTCTACTCTCAATTTTGAGACCAACTGTCCTTTCATTCAGTTTTCCTATAAACTAGGCACAGTTATATTCCTGTTTTTAAAATCATGAACATCTTTTAAATCTTTTCTTCCATTGAGATGGGAGTAGAGAGTTAGGTTTAAGTTGGTGACTGTTGAGAAGAACTGCATGCTCCGAGCTTGAGATCAATGGCAGGAGGACCTTCCCCAACCTCATTCATCATTCAAGGCAACAGGAGTACACAGGCAGCTCTGAGCACAGCTGTGGACTTGAGAGTAACCAGGGACCCCCATTTATATGCATTTACATGTTAAAAGATACACCCAGTAGGGAGACCTAATGCAATTTTAGGTATGTTTTTGATCAGGTGAAAAATAGTGCAGGTACAATGAGAGATTATAACATAGTTTATGAATATAGTAATTTCTAACCCCATATAGATATATGATGTTCACCTCTCGCCCCTCTGCCTATAGAGTAATAATTTTGCTTTTGTTGCTACTCTCTGCCTAGCAGGTAACCACTTTGTTATGTGAATAGATGAAATAGATAATTCTGACTAGCCCTCTCTTTGTTATCTGTGTTTGATTTCTTTTTTTTATCTTAAATGGAAGGACTCACTGAGCCAGTGATACTATTACAATAGGTCTTTCTAATTTCTTGAGAAACAAATTTATAGACAAGCTCCAAATTTAGAGACTGCTACAAAGTCTAATCTCATCCATTTTATATGAATTTTATTAGTTTACTGACTAATATTCAGCTTCTGGGTGGGCGACTGAACTTTCCTTGACATTTCCATCAGCTACAACATATAACAAAATACTCTAATCATTCTTTTTTCATTTGCAGAGACTGACAAAGCATGTATACTTTTAAACCAGCTTCTACATAGGTCGTACATTGTAAAACAGAAAAATGCAAGTACTTAATGAGAATTCTTTACAGTGGTAAAACTGGGGAGTATAGTAGACCAGCCATAATTATATAATCAGTCATAAACCATTAATCAAATAAACTTGCATTATGTGGGAATTCCCTCCTCTAACCACACAGTAGGAATCCACACTACCAAGGATTCACTGTTGATGAAATAATTGAAAGTATTTCAGGATGAATCTGAATTGTTAGAAAACCCTTCCTTCGAATTGAAGTTATTTGGTAAATGTGTTAGTCAACTTTTAATCACTTTAACCAAAATACCCGAGAAAAACAATTTAAAGAAGGAAAGATTCATATTGGTCATGGTTTCAGAAGTTTCACTCACTGTCAGATGGTTCATTGCTTTGAACCTAAGGTGAAGCAGAGCATCATGGTAGAAGGGCATGCAGAGGAGAACTGCTCTGCTTGTGACAGCCAGGAGAGAGAGAAAGAGAGAGAGAGAACGAGAGAGAGAGAGAGAGAGAGATGAAGGGAGAGAGGGTGAGGGTGAGAGAGAAGAGGAAGAGGAAAAGGAAGAATGATGAAGAGCAGCAGGAGGAGGGGGAGAAGAAAAGAGAAAAGAGTCAGGGACAAGATATAGTCCCCAAGGCATATCCACAAAGACCCACTCCTTCCAACCAGGTTATACCTCCTACAGTTTCCACCACTTCCCAATAGTCTATTCCGATCATGAATCCATCATTGTATTAATCCACGGATGAGATTATCATCCTCATGATCGAATCACTTCCCAAAAGCTCCATGTTTGAACATTGCTGCATTGGGAACCAAATTTTTAACACATGACCCTTTGGTGGATATTTCAGATCCAAACCATAACGGTAAAAGTTTCTGTCTCTTTCATTAGGAGAGAAGTTTTCCATGGTCATTTTATTTTTCTCTTCCTTTCACCTACTTTTAGTTTTTCCCATGTTTTTGAATACTAATGTCTAGAACTGAATAAATACATGGATGTGGTGTAGAGGTACCACCTTTTAATTTCAAGACTCCTATGTTTTTTTAATGCCTGCATTACATCACTGGCTCATAGCAAGTTAGTGATAAATTAAAACCCAAAGTATTTTTACAAATTCTGATGGGAAATTAAGTCCTTCCCCTCCTGAGACACAAAAACTCCCTTTGATTCTAAGTGCAGAATTTTCCATGTCTCCTTGTTTTTTGGCATTTTGTTGTAGTGGCTTGGCCTTTCACCTCCTCAAGTCCCTTTTACATTCTTACTTTACCGTGAAATGTATTTATCCAGTATAACATAATGAGAAAAATAAAACAAAACAAAATCTCAGGCCCTCTATGTTTCCATTCAAGACTCTGAAAAAAATTATATTTTTAAAAGACAAAATAGAAATATGTGTCATCACTTAGGATTATATTGACTAATTTATTCTTTATTTCATTCAATATTCATGGAAGTCTTGTTTATGCCAGACATAGTGCTCAGCCTAGGGAACACTTGTTGAGTAACCAAACAAGGTCATGGCCTTTGTGAAGTTGAGGTTTTAGTGAGAGAAATGGAAAATAAACAGAGTCTAGTAGGAAATACCCAGAGGGATAGGATAAGAAGGGGCAGGGTTGGGTAGGTGGCTGTCTCATTTAGAGATAATGTCTAAATCCTTGACATTTAAATTAATGCCTGCAATTTGGGAGGGATCCAACTATCCAAAGAGCTGGGAGGGAGTATTCCAGACAGAGGGAACAACAAATGCAAGCAGGAAGGAGTAAGTGTGGCTTGGATAAGATCAGAGAGTCACTAGCTCAATGGCAGCTTGGTGGACAGGAAGGAAGTGAGTGGGACAGATCACAGGACATTGTACATCATGATCTGGAGTTCAGGTTTGTTCTGGACTGCCAATAGATTTTGCTCAACTAATAAGATATCTGTCAAACTGCAATTCCCATCCAACCTATGTTTCTCCATATTATTCACAAGAATACCATGAAGATCTGTCTGTTGTATTATCAGAATCTTGTCTTATTTTAAGGAGTATTTTTTTTTCAGTGTATAATTCAAAATAAACGAGCAAACAAATTCTTTTAGGGCTTGTGCTTAGTGAACTGTGTTAGCTTATTTGTTGAGTGCTTCTAGACCATTTTTAATGGACGGATCCATTATAGAATATTATAAAGGATTAGAGTGAAGTGGAGCAGTACATAGTTTCTAGAATTAATGTTTTTGAAATTTGGGCCAAGATTTCCCTCATCTGCAGTCTATTTAAATTTCTTCCATTCCTCCTTTATTGCAAAAAAGATGATCACAAATGGTTCTTGATTGAATCTACGAGAGTGTTCAATACTCAGCAATATAATTTTCTCTATTTAGAGCAAATGGATTCTTCCTCTCAACAAATATGTCAGGATTGTTTTGGTTCATTATGTTTTAAGTTTGGAGTTCTTTTTCCTTAATAAGAAGGGAGCAGCAGATCATTATTTACCTGGTTCTGTCCTGACTCTGTTTTGAGTCCCAACAGCAGGGTCACCACACTTGAGTCAACACTCCCTCTTTCCACCTTGCTTGAAGCACAGCTTACCCTTGACAACAGACTTCCTCTCAAAAACAGCAGTAAGCATTTGTTAATAGAAGCATTTTACTTCAACAATTAGAGTTTCTAATTTAACTCCCGGTGTCTTTAGAAAAACAAGAGGGGCCGGGCGCAATGGCACATACCCGTAATCCCCGTGACTCTGGAGACAGAGGCAGAGGGATAGCAAGTTCAAGGCGAGCCTTAGCAACTTAACAAAATTCTGTCTCAAAATAAAATAAAAAGGGCTGTGCATGTAGATTAGTGGTAAAGTGCCCCTGAGTTCAATTGCCAGTCCCCAAAACAAAAACAATGGAAAGTAGATATTCACTCTGGTTACTTGCTTCTGCAGACAACAGCAGCCCATGCATGATGTGGAGACATTAACAGGAGAAAAAAAGTCAGTGTCCTTCTCAAAATTGGAAGAGAGTGGGGGATCAGGGAAGGTAGTGATGTAAGCCCTCTGAGTCCTTCTCATGTGACCACAGGAACTGGCTGGTTCCTGCTGAGTTAGGACAGTTAACTTTCCAGTTTGTGGGTACTGTGTGAGAGTGCGCTTTCTTTATTACCTTTGTGCTTGGCACGAGCAGAGCAAATCTGCAACACAAATCATAGGTTTCATAGCAAGCTAAGAGTGAAGGTGACCAGAATGAATGGCTGAAATGATCTGGCTCTTGGTTTTCTCTTCTATAAAATAAAGTTGGTAAGATCATCTCTGAGGCGTCTCCCAGTTACAATAGTATAAGGAAAATTTTCTCCTCCTGAATAGAAAGGTTGATCTTCTTTGTGGTTGATTGAAGCAGAGCTCTGACTTATTTCTTCAGCAATTTTATGTGTAGCTTTTACATGGGGCATTTGAAAATTGGATCAATTTTCCTCAGAGTTTTCAAATAACTTTTAAAATATATTCCATTTACTAGTTAATATCCCTTCTATGCCATATGAGGCAGCTCTATGTTAGATGTTAAAAATGATCAAAATGTAGGTGGTCAGTACTAGGACATTTTGCCAAATGAAGAGTTTTTATCACATCACATTTAGGGTTTCTTGTAGCCAAAAATTGTATGTGAGAAGATCTTCATTAAATCTTCAGTGTTGCCCAGTTGGAAAAAAGAAAAACAATGAATTTAATCACGACAACTTATCTATATATAATTTGACGGACAATATGTAATTTTTAAGCCTTGCAAAATTTTAGAAACATCAGTGGAGAAATAGTGCTATACCCCTTTTAGAGTTAGTTTCTTTAAATTGAAATGTTCTCATTTTATTCAGAAAATGTGTTCAGAGATCACCACCAACATGGATTCCAATGGAATTTCATATACTTCTTTAGTCTGGAGATTT
This sequence comes from Marmota marmota marmota, assembly GCF_001458135.2. Classification (NCBI taxonomy): domain Eukaryota; kingdom Metazoa; phylum Chordata; class Mammalia; order Rodentia; family Sciuridae; genus Marmota; species Marmota marmota. The sequence goes on from NW_025999990.1 coordinate 37,094,195, forward strand.
CAAAACCAGAAACAGTCTTGGAATGTGTATCAGATAAATCAGACATCAAAGCTAAAAGATCTCAATAATCTTTTCTTTTAGGCTCAATTGTTATGGGATGTTTGGTTAAATATCATTTGCTGCTCAGGCTATTCCTGATATGGAACAGATATTAGGATTACATTTCCCAAAGAAAATGTTGAGTCTCTGTAATTTTTAGCATGGAGAAAAGAAAAGTGTGAGTGCAGGTAAAGGCTGTATCAGGCTGTATTGTTGTTTGAGTAAAAGAAAGGGGGAAGGATGAAAAGCTGAGAGAGAGAGAGATGAAAAAGTAGACTTTCCTTTTCTTATCCTGTTTACAAGTACTGTCTTTATCTGATTTCTATGGATACCGTTTCTTCTCAGTCTCAACCAATCAACTTCTATTATGTCTTAACTACTAAAAAATAATGGGAAGGTTTTTCTTCAGGCTTGACCACAGAACCTGATTCCCAGTATCAGATGATACTGAAGCAGGATATAAAGTTTATTTCAACACATTTAATTAGTTAAATTGATGCTACATTCACTCCCATAATTATTCTAGGATGCAAATGTGAATTTGGACTTAAATGGATTTGGAGACTCTGATCTATGCTCCCCGCAACCCCTGCTCTCATGTCTCTTTCTTTTCTAAAACAAACAAATTAAAGAATGCAATGTTTATATGAATTAAACATGGCAATACCCCCATTAAATGTATACTTTAGTGTTTTGATGTATCAGTTAAATAAATTTAATTTTAAAAACTGGTCATATTAAATTCTTTAAAAAATATAACACATTTGGTTTTGGTGTGGAACAATGCACAGTACCCTCCTCCAAGTGTGTATGTGTGTGTGTGTGTGTATGTGCGTGCACACACACATTCTCATCACCACGAAAGCTCTGAAACTCTTCCTTTATGACTGCATTTCCTCCAAGGCGGGGCAGATTGCTGACGAATGAGGAAAGATTTGAGTCCTAACATTCAGCCCACAGCATTTCCTATTCCAACACAGACACATGCTGTTGGACTTCTTTAGCTGGCTGTGAACACAATGTGTGATTTGTTATTCTCCTTAATTTCTCAAGAAGCAAAAGAGATGCCCTTGGCCAATTCTAATAGGGAACAATCCACCTCTGTTGAGGAAGAGTCGTGAGGGTTATTCCTTGCATGCCATCAGTCCCTTCATTCTGCCAAAATGCGAATCCCAATCCCTGGAACCCTCCGAAATGGAGGGTGGGCCATCATCCTCTTGGGGCAACAGAGTACAGTTTTAACACAGAAGTGATTCTTTTCTTTCTGTTAAATAAAACCAGTTTGTCCTTTGTCCAATGCAAACCGATGCTGCTTCTTTACCATCTCACATTTAATTGTTGTGAAAACTTATCTCAAGGATTCTCCATATCTAATTTTCACATTTTCTCCCAGAAAGCATCTGTTTCATGCAGGTGCTTTTGAACATGTTATTCCCCCCCCCTCCTCTTTCTACGCAGAAACAGTTAGTGTTATATTTATTGAGGGCATCACTATTACATTTTTGTGGCATGACAAGTGCAGCACATTGCCAAAGTGAGAAATTTGGGGGCGGGGTAATCTGGCTGTGTAGCACTTCCTGGTGTTTGTGTTAGCACCTGTGAAGTTCTGAAGAGAACTGTAATGAAGAACACACCCCGCATAAAGAGGAAAATGGGTAAAATGGGTTCCCTGAGAAGAATTCTGAACATGGCCCGTTTCCCGTGTTTTTCTACAGTTATGATCAAATAATGCAATGCATTCTGAAAAGAATCATGGTAAAAGGCATAAAAATAAATGTAGCACAATATTTGCTTTCTTTTCAATTATATAGCATAGACGGAAACGGGATTTGAGGCGCCTGTTCTTCAATGAACATGGGTGGATGTCAAATAATGTACAAGACTTAACTGAAAGATTTCAACCTGGCAACAAGGACTGTCTTGTAAGGGAAGAAATGCCACTTCCTTCTGGAGATGCTGGCTTAGAAACATGTTTTAGTTGTTCGCATATTGATGAAGTAACCAAAGCAGAGCTGATCAAGGTAGGACATGACTTTCCCAGTGCTTTAGGTTTTATTCAGCATTTTCACTGCCATGACTAGACCAAAACTATTTTAGGAGCAGAGGTTTATTTGAGGGCTCACGATTTCAGAGGTCTTAGTCCATAGTAGGCTGGCTCCATTCCTCAGGGCTTGAGGTGAGGCTGAACATCATGGCGGAGTGTGTGGGAAGGAAACAGCTCACATGATGATCAGGAAACAGAGACAGACTCCACTTGCCAGATATAAATATATACCCCAAAGCCACACCTTAATTCCCACTTTTCCTCCAGCCACACACTAACACTTCAGTTACCAATCAGTTAAACCACATCAGGGGTTTAATTCACTGATTGGGTTGACTTTTACAACTCAATCATTTCTCCTCCAAACCTTCCTGCATTGTCTCACACATAAGCTTTTGGGTGACACCTCACATCCAAACCATAACACCCAGATCATGAAGAATTCACCCCAAGCATTAAGAAAGTCAGAAGTTGTGGCAAGAAAATCCTCAAAAAGAGAAGTACAATGGATATATTCTCCCTTCCAAGCTCCCCTCTCCCTTCCCTGCAATCTAGTTTCGTAAATCTCAAACATGTTACCCTTTACCAATTCTTTGCAAACATTTGAGGTTGTAAACTGTTATATCCCACCACCAAAAATAAATTTTAAAACAGGCACTGAGGTAGCCAGGAGAGGAGAAGCTATGAACAGGAGAAACTGGTAATGTGTTCTAGAATCTAACTCATCTCCTTCCCAGGGGAAGGAAAGCCACAAGTGACCACAATGATACTGTAAACATTGTTTTTTTTGTTTTGTTTTGTTTTTCTCTTGTGATAATATCAACTCTGCATGAAGATCAGAGCAAGTCACTAATGTATTAAAGAAGAATGATTCACCATCATAAAAGGACATGGTTTTTAAATTTATTAAAGCCTGCTTCAAAATTATAGAATATTTTTTAGATTGCAAATATTTCTTAGATAAAAGGAAGATTCCATTGCCTAAAGGGAAGTTCAATGAAGGGGGGAATTTGTTCTTTGTTTAGTTTTGAATACCTGAAAATTTGAGATGTTTTGAAATGAATATAGCTGTATAGTTGAAAATTATAGGAACTGATGTTAACGAGATAGCACCTGGTTTAAACGTCTGCTGGATTTGTGTAAATTTATTTTTTAAATTTTTTTTAGTTGTTGGCGGACCTCTATTTTATTTATATGCAGTGTGAGAATCAAACAGTGCATTAATAAAACATAATTTACATTAATTTGGTCTGACACTATTCTCTTTTTTTGGTGAAACTAAAAAAATTCTATCTCAACTTCATTTGGGCAGGAGTGTAAATACAGATGAAAGATAAAGAATTTCTGTTCAATTTTAAAATTATGTCTAGATATAGATTTTTACACAATTCTTAACTTGTATCATGTCTATGCTACCATTTTGCATGGTTAGTTCTTCTGCTAAGAATACCTGGTGATTGAATGAATCAATGAGTTAAAGTCACTAGGAGATCTGGGTGTATTTCAGAAACTTAAAGGCCAGTGACTCAGAGAAGCAGGTGACAGAGAACAGGAAGTACCCAGGACCAGCTGTACCCGTGGAGGCGTCTACCCAGAGCTGAACTGCTGGCTGATAGACTTTCAGGAGGTCATCTCTGCAGGCCGAATAACTGTCTGCTTAAAAGGGAAGGCACTCCTTCCCCGGGAACAGTTTAAGTGGGCGGGCTGTAGATACCCAGGAAAGCCTGCCTGCTGCTCCCATTTTGGTAATAACCATCACTGTTGGAGAATGTCTCTACTGTGCCAAGCTCACAGCTACAGACACTGCCTTCTACACAGCAGAAGCAGCTCTGGACATCTAAGAAGTTCCTCTCCTGTAGGTGAGGAGGGAAGGAGGTGGGAGATGGGTGGAGGAAAGAGATGTGATCCTGGGTCTAGAACTAGAATTAGAAAGAGAGAGGCTTCACTTACCAAAGGGCCCCCAGAGTACCAGGTGCTGTGTTAGGCAGAAGGGATATAATACAAACAGCCCATGCCCTCATGGTGCTTACAGATTTACCTTGTACAGCAGGTAAACTGGACTCAGATTGAGGGATTTATCTATGTAAAAATCACAAATGCCACAGGTTGATGTAGTTATGTACACAAAGCATCTAGTCCAGTGTCTGGATCACACCAGATAATTGATAAGGTTTTTTCCCCCTCTGTTCTTCCCCCTCTCTCCTACTGAGCCTGAAACTTAATAGTCTACATGGAAACTTCTGAAAAACAATAGACAGATGGCCAGTGGCAGATTCCTTGTATATATAATCAGTGCTCCAACATCTTTGTTATTATCTAGCACCCTCCCCCCTCCTTTTATTTCACTGCCTATTTCCTTTGGGGGATGATCTCATTTCTCCCCCAAGGTTGTCCTTGATGTTCTTTTTAACCTAATTCCACCCACATACCATATGCTGGAGGGTGTTGGTACAAAGGAAAGGCGCTGAGATTTGTTCTGCATCCTGCACCTGCCCGGGGCTGGACTTGCCTATATAAAAATAGCAATGAGCAGCAGGAATTTCTGAAATGTCAAGCTAAGGGAACAGGCAGGTCCCTCTGCTCTGTTTGGGAGTGTGCAGAATGGCATCCATTGACTGGCATGGCAATGCTTTCAAATCCCTGAGCACAGGTGGAGTGGCTCCAGCCCTATCCCTTCCATCTATGCTCATCTGAGCTGCCTGAGATTCTAAGGCCACTGCTCAAAACAAGAGTGAAGGAAACAGAGGGGAATCAGTGGGTCCTACATTGCTCTTATGATTGAAGGTATAGGCTTCCAGGCCCTATTGACGTGGTTCAGAAACACGCTCCACCACGTACAAGCTGTCTTTCCTGTGGCAAGCCCATAATGAATGGGAACCTACATATCCTAATTTTAAAAACAGAAGGTGTGTCATCAGCCATCTACATAAGAACACCCAGCTTGATCAATGATGCCAGGCAACTTTTTTCTGCAACTTCCACCAAATGCTTTGCTACCTTCTTAATTTTTCTCTTTCTCCCCTATTCTGATCTTGCTATTAACATATCCCCACTGACTCTCTCTTCAAAATAAATTAAGAATTTAAATCCAACCATGTCTCTCTCACTTCCTTTTGTTCTTGGGGTTCCTTTTCTCAGAGCCCAGCCCTGAGCATCCTGTATCATGTCCTCTTGTATTTCTTCTTCTCCCAAGTTATTTTGTCCATGGGACTTGTTTCCATTTAGTGCTCATTTTCTGTCTCCCAGTTATGGTCTGAATGTTTGTGATCCCCCTCACCAAATCCATATGTTGAAATCCCAACCCAATCCCAAACACTGAATTTACCTGCAGCTTGATCTTAGACTTCTCAACCTCCCAAACTTGGGCAATAAATAAATAAATGTTATTTATAAGCTAACCATCTATATTATTTTTTTTTTCAGCAACCTGAGTGGACTAAAGCAGTCTCAACTGCCACCACAAGACTAGATGATAAACTCCATGATGTTCAGGGTTTTGCATAATGTGTTCACTGCTGTCTCCTTGTTAACTTGTGCATAGTCTGGTACAATGTTGTTCTTGTGAGGATCCATGTCAAGAAAAGCTTTCAGTCCTTTGATTGAACCAGAAACTATCTGAAAGTCACCTCGCAGGGACCCACTGTGTTACTTCTTACACATTTGGAATCATAGGGAGCTTTTCTTTGATGCTATTCAGCAGCAACAGAAGCTAACTTCAAATTCTAGGACACTGCTCTGTGAGAAGCTCCCAGAGGACAAGTTGCTCGATCCCTTTTAAAAGGAAAAAAAATAATATCAAGTTTTCTGTATCAAAAACAATGTATGAAGCTTGCATATTGAGCTATAGGGATGCTGCTGCTGCTGCTGCTACTGTTGTTGCTGCTTCATGACAGAACTTCTGGTCACCTAGTTGCCAATGACCAGCATCAGGATCACCTAGGAATAATGTTCAAGTACTGATACCCAGGACTCATGCCTGACTGTCCTACTTTATTGCCATGATTCCTACATTGTTCATGTTAAAATGTTACATCAGCAGTGACAACAGCATCTTATGTCCCTGGTTGTCATGGGCTATAATAAGTATACAATAAGTGGCCCAGGAGTCCAGATGCTAAACCAAGAAAAATCACACAATTCTTATGCCTACCATTTAAGTTATGTAGATTGATTGAACATAAAGGTATTGGCTAGAGCTGAAGGAAAATAACAAACCTACACTTGAATGTGAAGTGAGGCACTTTTATACCATGCATGGATAGAGTGGGGTGGGTAGGTAATGATTGCAGTTCACTGTATAAAGAAACATACAGGACAATAGACTTCTACCTAGATATGTCAGAGTTATCTAGTATGGAAAATGCAGAGTCATGATGGAGTTCTAGAAACGCTATCTTTGCCAAGTTTAGCTTGACTATATATATATATGTATTTCCCATAACATTTTTTGTTAAGAATATTAAAAATTGCCTGACCTAAAGACAGGCCTTGAGAATATGCTAGAAGAGCAATTGTTCCATTGGTTCCCTTGGTATTTTCAGCTTGGATGCAAATTTTTATGGGTCCTGTAAGCATAGATCCATATGGGAAAGACTCTATTTCATAGAGTAGTAGGGTACTGAATATATAAATTACCCAAATACCCAGAATCTGTGTTTTATTCTCCTAATACTGAGTCATGACATTGAGTTCTAGAACACCTGGAACCTGACAAGATTAATTATGTAATTAACTTCATTTCAGTGATGAAAAAAGAAAATGAAAATTATTTTCGATTTTATCCCTAAGAGTTAGAACTTGGAAAACACTTTTCATTGTTTGAAATTAAATAGAACAAAGGAAGAATACCATCAATATGCAACTTGATATATTTGTTTATTAAACCTTACCTCGGTGTGTGGAGATAACAGCCAAGGTCATTAAACTCCATAGGCCCAAAGAAGACTTGTAGCCAAAATGACTGTGGAGTCAATTATTTAATGATGAAATAAAATAAAATGTGTCTTGAAACCAACAAATTGCTTTTCTAAGAATATTTTAATATTAATCTGAGTAATGTGTAACAAAAATTTTGACTCTCATGAGATTCTCATGAAAGGCTGGATTACTTCAGAGTTTTAATATTTTAGCCAGGGTGATGTTTTTTCCACAGCCCTCTCTACTCAACTGTATCAGGGTCATTGTGCTTGTCATATGTTTCCAGGGTGGAATTCAGATCAGGCACTTAAAACCTTCCTATTTCAAACATAAAATACAGTCCACCGTTTTTCCTCTTTTCATCATGATTTCAAACTCAGCTGTATATGGTAGCCACAAATAAATTCTTTCATCTCTCACAGTCTTATGAGAGTCTGACTCCATAAGGTATTTGGATGTTCTGAGAATGATTTCTTGTAACTGTCTGTCGGAAATGGATATCTGTATAGGGTTTTGGCAGCTGAACAGAAGATTGAGAACTTTGCCTGAGTCATTTTTTTCCCCTTACCCTAGGTGATTAAAACAAAATTACAACCACCAAATAAGGGCAGCACTAGCATTTCTCTCTGGGAGAGGCTGAAGGGTAGATTATGTTTGAAAAGGAGGGAGATTTGTCTTCAAATGCATTTGAATGGTACATGCATGGTTTTACTTAGGATATATGTTATTAGACAACCAAAAAGAGCAAAGTTTTTCTAAGATGCTCTTATCCACATCTTATTTAGATTGAAAAAAAAAAAGCATCTATAGTCCATCCCTATCAAAGAACCAAATAACCAAGGGTGTAGGAGGGTTGTGTATGGAGATTTTGAGGACTAGAGACTTGCAGGTCACCATTTTGTTGCTGTCAGAATCCTTCCAAAACACTGAAGTAAATCAGAACAAGGGCATGCTTCCATGGCAAACTTGGCAAAGGTTGGCTGACATGCTAATCACTGGTGTTCTCTTCACCGGTGGGGAAGAAACTGGGAGTTGGGGTCTGGCGTTAAGATGTCAACCTGATTTACAACTTTGGTTGGGGAACTGTAGACAAAAAGAAAAAAGGCCATGCTTTTATTTCCTTCTTAATGTGGCACACTGGTCTCATTTCCAGAGTATTTCCCATAACATTTTTTTGGTTAAGAATATTAAAAATTGCCTGACCTAAAACAGGTCTTGAGAATCTGCTAGAAGAGCAATTGTTCCCTTGGTTCCCTTGGTATTTGCAGCTTGGATGGAATGAGACATTGAAAAGGATTAACTTGAGCCTTTGAATCATTCCATGGAGAAGAGTAACAAGGGTGTTTTTCTTTCATGGGGATTCACTTGCTCCTGAATGGGTTTGATTCTGAGACAAAATTAAACGTATGAGTCACAAAAACCTTTCAGTGTACTTCTTCCTTTCCAAACATATAAAGATCCATTGGTAAGAAGTATTTTGGTAAGAATACATGCTGTGAGAGTATGTAATTCACAATGCACTAGGTTTAGATTTGATTAAGACAAGGTCTCCTGGCCAATAAGGCTGTTCAAGGACACTTAGCCCGGCTTTCATGGCTACTGCTGTTGAGGTATTCAACTTGGAAGTGAGCCACACAAGCATGCACATGCCTGAAAACAGGGAACCACTCAATAGCAGAATGTAAGGAAGAACCTAAATTGTTATAGAATTGAGCCACAGAGTCTGTAGGTATCAGTGAGTCAACACTTTTAAATAAACACTTTAGGATTCAGCATCCTTCAAACAAGAAATTTGAGAAATACAAGGTTATGGCAGTGATTCCCATTAGGATGGTGTGTCTTAAATAAGTTTAAAAAATAAAGAAGAAATTCAATCAGCATAAATCCTATTTGATGACCTTGGAAGATCTACCTAATGAGTCTAGAATTTTAGTACATTCTCTGGCAGGAAATCACAACACTAGTGACAGTGTTGACAATGTGAGTGGAATGGTAGAGAATTGTTTTGGATTTCCTGAAGCATGATGTTTATGCCTCAAGCTCATTCCTAATCAACGTGAGGACTTCTTGGATTCATAGTTGCTTTGGTTGCTCATGTATCCATCACATTTTGTGTGTGGTATATTTTAGTGAAAATTAATTTATTAGATAATCTTTGTTTATTGAGCTTATTGAGTAAGACCACAGTTATTAAAACAATAAATAAATAAAAAAAATTTTGGCTTCTCATCATAACATAACCTAGTAAACATAACCCAGTAATATTATGTTTAGTATTGTAGAGAATAAGACTTTCTGGTCATCAAATTGTTGAAGTTATGTGTCAGCAAGGTATAATTCTACAAAATATGAAGATGTCAAAATTCATACCATTGCCTAATTAAGCATTTTCTTCAAACATATCCCTGAAAGCTCCACAATGTGTTAATTGTCTGTTATTACAGACAATAGAATTGCACATAAAATTAACTCTTTAACATAATTATAAGATATGAATAAGTAAAATTGAGGATATAATTATGAAAATATCATTATTTTGGTCTCTCAATTAAGTTCCTAATACTGACATTAATGCTGCAAAGTACAAATATACTTGATAAGAATAACTTGACAATGACATCTTAATATAGCAAAGACCTGAGGAAGGAAAAGACAGTTTTATTATACTGTACATATATCAAAGTTTAAAAAGTAAACCATATTTTAAAAGCCACAAGCTAGTTTATAATTTATAGAAACTAAAGCTTATAATTTCAGAGAACCAAAAAACTAAAGAATAGAGTGAAGTACGTTTTGGGATAATTTGAGTAATATTTCTATTATTCTAAGTTATGTGGTTTTGTTTGTGTTTTTATCTGATATCTTATATTTAATTTTTTTTCAAAGCTAGGCAAACCTGTGGGCATGTATTTTAAAATTCAATATAGTATTTAGCTTAATAGGATGGAAAATACACTTCAGTGTACCTGTACTGTTGCTATAGTATCTGAGTCTTTTAAAAAATAGTAATTTCTTGGAGTTAATTATCCTTTACATGGATAATCACAATACTGAAAAAAGCCATTAGGTTTATATTAGGAAAACAATAGACATTCAAAAGCTTGTGGGTTTAGAACTAGAAATATATGAGGACCTTAAGGCTAAAAGAAATGTAGAAATAAATGACAGGAAATAGGTTTGAGCTGCAGAGTAATTAACCCTCAAATGGCTCTATTTGCACAAAGGAAATTTTATGGGAAACTTCAGGAGCATGGCAGTAGCTTTCTAAGCTATGAAGTTCCTCAGACCTGAAACTCGCATCCTATAATTTTTCCTTCACTTGAAGCTCTTAAAAGGAGTGTCTGGTATGGTGGAGAAGGCAATGAGCTGACTGTAATTATCTTAAATCAGAATAGATTCTGCTTTTTGTAAGCTAGTAATCGATCTCTTCAATATTCTTTTCCTATGCAAGAGAATTCATGAAATTCTTGTTTTCCTCTACAACTTGAGCCTTTTAGTTTGTTATGCTGCTTCGTTGCTGTATACTCGTTCTATTTCTTGGAATGAATGAATATGTGCAATTGTATCAGTAAATTAGAATCTATAATTATGATGTTATTGTGATAAAAAAAAATTCTCACTAAGTTTTGTCAGATGAAATATCCTAAGCATATAAATCACATTAAAAATCTCAGGAAATGACTTTCTTAATTTGTTCTTTAAAAAACCAAGAGGATGATTATTTCAGTATTTAAACGAGCCCTTTTATGTAATTTGAGAGTTCCATGTGTTCTCATGTACTTCCTCTGGAATAGGACATAGCTAATTTTTAGCTCTAGCCTTTGGTCGGGTGGAAAGATCAAGGGAACGTGTGGGTAGTATTGTAGGAGGTTGCTCAGATGCACGACCGGCCTCCTAGGTAACAGTCAAAGGTAGGTTCACCAGGAGACTAAATAAGGCAAGCTAAAGTGTGTAGACCACTTTCAAGGCTCCAGGACAGCCCCACTAGGGTCTTAGCATTGTCACATACTTAGCAAAAATTATGGTCTCTTTCCAATGTATTATCTTCTTTCACCTCTCCTAACATTAGGCAGCATTGGGGTGGCTGTGGGCGTGTTTGGGATCTGGCTAAGACATAACTGAGGTGAGAATACACGTATTGGGTTGGTTGGGACATATTACTGCAGTTTTTGTCACTTCTCTATACAATTGAATGAGCTCTCACTGTCCTGATGCAGCCATGGCTTCCTAGGACACACCCCCCAGGCCCTGTGACAACTAACTGGTCTGGCATCTTGACACAGAGGTGTCAGGTGTTCTGACACCTGACATTGAAAGGATGTTCTGGAATGTTTCAATAAGACAAATAAGAAATTGGACTCAAGTTATTAGATGTAGATGATGGATCCCTTCTTTTTTCCTTAAAGTTTATTAAAGTACTGAGAAAGTCTGAGAATAAAAACCATAAGTCTAAAGCAAAATGACTAGAGAGAATGATGAAATCAATAAAAATTATGCAAACACCAATGTGCGATTATAACCAAAAATTATGTGGAGCACAGGAAAAGCAACAATTCAGAGGAAGTGTGATATATTTCTAGTAGAAGTAGTGAATAGGTTCTTAGATTGAACCACATAAGCGAATGATATGAAACTGCTGAGAAAATATTAAAATTACTTGGGGATTTAATGAAAAATGCTAATAACATTAAAGAGATAATAAAAATTCATATTATGCCTTTACACTGAAGTTATCAATGACAAACTGATTAATGAATACACTCCACTTGAAAGACACAAATTAATCACAGCATAAAATGAAAAACCTTAGAATGAAACCCTCAAGTTAAAGGATTGTTTTCAAGTATGACAAGTATCACAAAATATACATACTATTAACAACAATTCAAGAAATTGAAAGTAACTGTTAAAAACTATCAACAATAAAAACAAATTTCCATCAACCAAGTAGAAGGTCAGCAAACTATAGTACATGTTTTTGTATGGCCCATAAATTTAGAATGATCTTCACATTTAGAGATAATTGGAGGCAAGCAAATAAAAATATTATATGACATGTGGGCATCATATCAAATTCAAAATTCAAGGTCCATAAATAAGTTTTATTAGAATGCAGCCAGGCTGTTCATTTAAGTATGTTCTATTGCCGCTTTTGTGCTACAATGCAGAGGAAAATAGTTAGGAAGGAGATTGTATGGACATCAGACCCTAAAATATTCCCTATCTCGTTTTTTTCTAGAAAAATCTTGCCAAATTGACAGTAAAAATTCATAAAATTCTTCCCATGATAAATAATATTAAAACTCTGTTATATAAAGAGGTAATCAAAGGGTAGCAGCTATAATACATAAAAAATGTACTATAATATTGAAATAGCAAATTTCATAAGTATAGCTTGTTATCCTTCTGGATTTTAGGCTTGTGGTATTTATCAGACTTTAGAATTTGTCATTATTTTTCTTATTATAAATATTCACTTTCATTTCTAATTTTGTAATTGTAATTTTGTCTTTTTCTTAATTACCTTCCCAAATTCCTCAAGCTCTAGGCCCAACAAAACTAGATATGCCAGTTGTATAATAAACTACATTTTCTGTCTTAACTGTAGCTTGAAAGCAGTCCTCATGCTACGTGTCTGTCCTATTTATAAACATCACACATGAGATTGAAATTTGTTTTTCAAAGAGTGAACAAGCATCTAGGGCAAAATAAAGAAAAAATTTCCACTAAATGTTTTACCTTTTTAGAACTTGACCCCCTGCTAAAACTTTTTCAAATATTGTTCCTAAACAGTGGAAACTATTGGTTTGAGTCTTGGAATGGCACATTATGGCTCAAAGGGATTTTTTTATGACTAGGTTTAAAATGGAAATGCCAACAGGTTTAATTATGGTACTGCTGTAGAGGGTATAGCACATTGACATTATTGCATGAAAAAATACCAATCTGCTCTTTGAATATATCGAGCACCTTTAATATTTTCATTTGCATCTACAAAAACTCACATTTAAATTTTTCATGAAAGCCAAATAAGACTTTACAGGGGAAAATGCCCTCTCAAGGTCTTTCAGTTTGAAATTCCTTATTTTAGAAAAGGTGATAAGAGTATGTGAAGAATTATGATTATCTGTACAAATCAAAAGGGCTTGTCATTCTCCATTATGGCTCTCCAGAGTATCATATTTGACTTGTTTTTCTTGGGGGCAAATAGTGTTATAATGGGCTGAACATTCAACTGTTAGGCTTTTAAGAGAAATGCAGCTACAGATATTTAAATGACTCTAGACAATGTTGTAAGAAGCTAGATGGAGCCGTTGGCTACAATATTTTGGGCCAATATTCTTTTTCTTTTTTCTTTTTAAATTTTTAAGTCCATATTCATGGCAGAAACCAATGGTTACATAAATAGACTCTTCTAGTACCTTCTTAAATTTTGATTCTATGCTGTAGTAGAATGTACTCTCATCCAAGCTTCAGTCTCTTCCAAGACACCAGGTGGTTAAGAATGTCTTACTCCATTCCCTTCCTACTGATAAAGGCTCTCTTTGACCGAAATCTAGCAAGACTTTTAGCATCATAAGGCCACATCTCCAGGATAACTCCAATGTAGCCCACTTTTAAAATGCTTACTTGAAATACCCATTTTTTCTCAGTCTTTGGGGCAGACATTTTCTACTATTCAAATCTGTCTCCTTAGAGACCTGAATCATCTCTTTGAAATGAGAAGAAATTTGAAATGAAATCTCCCTCTCACCCAAAGAGATGAGGCCCTCTTCTTGTCTTCTAGTTGCTGTTGGGAAACAAAGGGTGGGCGCCTTGCTCCATATTGCCACTACCTCCTGTCATAAGGACAGAAAAGCTTGTTTCTCCTCAAGATAAGCACCAATGAGCAAACCCAGATGGCCTAGCCACAGGCCTACCTCTCTCTCCCCTTGATTCCCTTCAGCGCCTTTCCATTAGCAACACTCTAGCATTTAAAACAGCTCCCACTTTGGTTTTGATGGAGTCCAGCTCAGGTGACACTGGTTTCCTCCCCTATTGCAATAATTATTGCTGAATAAAATCTGTCTTTGTGGTGCTTAACTAATGCCTGACTTTATCTTTGACACCACATTAATTCAAAATATTCTAATAATGATCCTATATAGCATTTTAGTTTTTAGGAGTCTTAGAAGAGTGATAGCCAGAAGGGACTTGGAGCCCATTTCTTTCAATTCTATTTTACAATAAAGACATGGGAGCTTAGAAAGAACAAGTGAAGCATGAGCCAGTAACTGCAGAGCTGAGATTAGATGACAGTGCTTCCGACCCTCCCCTGGTACTCTTTCCATTGCCAGGCTCAAGGTTTTGGTGCATTCATTGTCTATGACATCATTTTCATTATAGAAGGAGGCGTGGGTCTTGATAAAATCTAGAGCAGTTTTTCTGCTAAAATAACTTCATTTTTCAGATTTAAGTGCAAAGACTGACAGAGGTTATGTGAAACAAGACTAGTTGTGCTAAGCAACAACAACAAAAAATTGAGATTTCTTAGATCAGTTGACAGAATTGACAATTTGATCAATTATCATGTCCACTGAATTAGAAATTGGTCTCTCCGCCCAGCCCCCAGGCTAGGACTGATGTGAAGATTTAGTTTAAGGTTAGAGCAAATGCTAGGATATTAGAGCTGTTTTAATGCATAGCCCTAATTCCTAAATCAAACACAATTGCCTTCTGTTTATTTCTGAATGTGATTTCTTTTCTGTGTGGGTGTCCTATCCCTTAACAACAAGACTTAGTTTTGATGTATTTAGCATTAGCAGTGGGACAGAGCTGAACTTTTTTGATTCTCTTATCTTCACTAAAAATGTAAGTAAGCAAACTAAGTTACTGTAAAAGATCTTTTGGGTAAAAAGGAAATAGGAAATTGTGCCTTAAACATAGAGATGCCTGCACTTTTTCCCTTACTGTCAATAAGTGAAAATAGCAAATAATAATCTACTGGGTAATGTATGCTGTTCACTGCATGTAGCTGGGCTTTCAACAGCTCTTCCCTGGTTACACAGTGCATATCTGCAGGCACTGGAGTGATTAGGAAGAAAATGGTACAATTTCAGTGAAAGGCGAAAACCAGCTCTCCTAATGGTTTAGAATTGAGATCAATGATGACACAGTTCAATTACAGCACTAGTGCCTGATGTCAGAGAGGGGTTAAAAATGGATCATAATGACTCTTTAGCTGATAAATTTGGAGCAATTAGAGGTCTGAAAATGTCTCTTTATGTAACTAAAAAAAATAATTGCTCTTAAATTATCTGGGCTTCAGACCTATTTCTTTTGCATGATAGAAGCTGTTTTAAAATTCTATTGCTTCTCAATGTGGACTTAATCGAATGAGTCTCTAAACCCCAGATCTCAAGTGAGAACAGATTAGATTTTCAGTTGGTCCAAATTACAACTATTTTAAAAGGTGAGTTAGTAAGAAAATAATGGAAAACAAAAGGAAAAAAATTTATTAAATAGCCTAGCACAGTGTCTTGCACACACTAGGCATTATATAAATGCTTGCTAAATTAAGTTTTATATTCCTTCCTTAGATGTGATGAAGAGCACAAAGTAGTTAAACGTCAGTTGTGCCAAACCATTTAGATCAAATCCAGGTTGACCAATACTATGCCCCAAATACCGCCATTTATCTTGTTTGATGCAAATATAAATTGAATGAATTTAACTGAACTGAGCCAATACAATTGTTTTATTATAGATTTGGTAGGCTTTCCTTTTCTAAACCACAATCTGCATTTTGTTGTTGAGTTCCTAGCCTGATAGCACTGCTGAAACCAAAACATTTTCCATAACTTTTTGCTGTTCCCATTGTTAGGATTACTGAGTTGTGCTATTTATTGCTCATCTCAGTACATAGGAGATCTTTAGGGAGAGAATTTAAACTAAATTGCTTAAAAAATTTAAAGTAGATTATTTTGTGTGTGTGTTGCACAAATGGACAAAAAGAAACTTTGTCTCATGGACATTCTGCATAAATCACCAAAGGTTTCTCTTAGCTACAATAAAACACACCTAAACATTATATATTCAAAAAAATATTAGATCTCCTCCTCCTTCTCTTTTGCACTAATGTGTCACTTAGTTGTTTCTATTTCTTACCTTCTTTCTCCTTTTAGATCTCTTTTTTCTGCAGTCTTTATTCTGCCATTTGGTGAGAGCTTTTAAATTACTCTTAATGTAAAAAGAGCACAAAGAAAGAACAATTTCTTGTAGATTTGTTGCTTATTGATGCCATGTGCTATGAAAGAGATATGCATTCTTTTTTAAGACAGGTGTGGGAATTTTTTCTTAAATGTTTTGAAATTAGGGCTGGGGATGTAGCTCAGTGGTAGAGTGATTGCCTAGCATGTCATGAGAGACTCTAGGTTTAATAACCAGAACTGCAAAAAAAATTTTGAAATTGCATATATATTTTTTAAATGTAATGGGAGAAGGTGAGTGAGCAACACTTATATCTAGTGATGCTTTTGGTATTTCTGGCATGTTGATTATCTTATTTAAGACACATAGCAATACTTACAGGTAGTATCATTATTCTGGGAATTACTAGTACACCAACCCAACTAACAATAGATATGATTCCCTTTTATTTACAGAAGAGGAAACTGAGGCTGAGAAAATTTCAGTGATTTGCTCATTTTTTTGCACAGTTGGTATTTTTACACAGTTAGCTGGCCAAATTAAAGAGGGGAAGTAGGGATATATCTCATAAATTTTAACATAAATAATATACTAACAATATGGTAGAAGTTCTTAATTCATTGATGTTTAAAAATATTTTCAAGGGCAATAGCTTATGTATTACTCAACATTCTCTAGAGGTACAGAACCAGCATGAGATATTATATATATATATATATATATATAT
>NW_025999990.1:37111123-37122890 GCF_001458135.2 Marmota marmota marmota
TAAAAAAAATTATATATATATATATAGTTATAGTTATAAAAAGGGGATTTATTTGATTTGCTTACAGAAGCTAGATAGTCCCATAGTGGTCATCCGGGGTCCAGAGAGCTGAAGGAACCAGTAGCTGCCCAGTCCAAGAAGCTGAAGCACCAGAATAAAAGGGATCAATGATGGTACCCTAGTCTGGGACCAAAGGCTTCTGAAAACTCCCTGGAGACTCACAGGCAGAGTCCACTTTGGAAGACTGAGGAGTGAGAGATTGATGTCCTCAGTCAGTTGCAGCAACCACCAACCCATTCAAGAATCGACCTTGTATGCTGCTTCCTTGTTCTTCCAACTTTTTATTCCACTCAAGCCTCCAACCTATTGGATGGTGCTGTCCACCCTTAGGGAGGGTCTCCAATTTAGTTTGTTATCCCATATGCCAATCATTCCTAGACCCACCCTCCTTGACACACCCAGAAACCTCTTAATCTTATGCATCTCGTAATCCAATCAGGTTGATACTCCAGATCAACCATTACAGTTTATTTAAATTGAAGAAATTTATTTTCTGTGAATGTCATTGTTGAAGGGTAATATGTTGTCTGGCTGTCTGTGTACCTCACCAACACCTAACCAGCATCTTACCTATTTTTGAAGACCTTATATTTTTACTACTTAAGACATTCTGAGGTTGAATTTATATACAGTCAGAGGATCTCAGTTCTTCCTGAAGGCTTGATTCACCCTTGGTATGTAATGTAATGAATGATGTGAATTTCAGAGCTAAGATATGTTGCAGCTGCACATTGTAAAATACAACAGACTAACTTAAATTTTTCTTTTTCCCTCTGAAAGATACTTCTCCAAAGTTTCGATCTTCCTTTTTCTTTAAGGAAAAAAAAATCAAATATCTTCTCTAGGACTTTTCTGGTATATTTAAAATTGTTAGTTTAAGGCTGAAAATGTCAGACAGCATTAAAATGAAGATCTCATCATGAGGGGCTTAATTTTTTACTTGGGGGTTAAAAGTCACTTTTGAACAGAAGTAAAACCAATCATTTTAGTTAATTTTAGTTCATGTATCTGTGTTCATATGTGTACACTTCCCTTGTTTGACCAAGATACTTTAAATATGTTACTGTTGTTGAGCTGTTCATATCTAACAAATGTCTTAGATATATGCTGATTATTATAATCCTATGATTCAGGGCAGACACCTAATATAGGAAATCCAGGGTCAATTCAATTAGCTGACTCTTGGGGGGTAGCTACTATGTGCCAGGTATTATGCTTTGGCTTGGATCTCTAAAAACGGAGGAAATATATTTACTATTCTCAAAGATCTCACAGGATAGTAGAGAGTTAGCTATATTGAGAACATGAAAGTCAGACGAGTGGGGAGGCAATTTAAGGAAGACCCTTGGACCTGAGTTGATGGCATATTGCACATCAGCCTTTCCTGATGTGCTTTCTAAGTATTCACCTGGAGCTGTGGGCACCTCCTTAAAAACTATTGACACTTAAAGAAACATGGAGATTTGTAGGACTCACAATGGTTCAATGATATTTTGGTTGTTCATCCAGAAGGACTAGCCTTTACCTGGAATATCTTTCCTCTTCAACCAAGTATGTAGCTTCATATTAAGAAATAAGAGGAAGAGGATCAGGAGGAGGGAGTAGGGTTGGGTGAGGGGATAGTGGGAAGGTGGAAATGAACAGATGTGTTATATGCATGTACAGATGTGTCACAGTGAAACCCATTATTCTTTGTAATTAATACACACTAATAAAAACGATGATTAAGAGATAAAGAGAGAGAAAATTTGAGTTAGTTGGTAGACTAATTAAATGGAAAAGGTAGTATTCTGCTGCCAGGTGACATTTGTACCTTTGTGCTACAGGGCATTTCCTGGACTGAACTACAAGAGTCAATGAGCAGAGATGAAGTTGGATCTCTCTGAGGATTTTATTCTCAGATCTGGCTTCGCTATTTCAGTCAGTGTATGAGAGAAGGAGGGATTGATTGATGAGGTAGGTGGTTTACATGCACTGAGGCCCATGGATCTGTTCACTAATCTGGCAGCATTTCTACTAAAATCATCTTGCTATGATAGGTTGTGACCTCTGCAGACATACGTATAAAACCTGCATAGAGCTCTGAGCAACATTCCAAGAGGAAGGGATGAAATAAATGAGACAATGGATAAGAAACACTAAGAGAGGATTTCAACACTACATTCCACGATTAATGGGGGAAATAAATGAAGCAAGAGAAGAAAGTACTTTCTCTATAGTATAGCCTTTTCTGCTCATCTTTTTCTAGGTCTTTCTCTCCATTCTGCCAATACCCTTGAGAGATATAACATTCATCTAAGTACAGAACAGCTGCCTGTGAGGATATAACACCCTCACCTCCCACATTATGCCACCAGAGATGCATCTCACATTCCCAAGGGAAGCTGAATTTGAAAAAAAAAAAAAAAAGACAGAGAGAGAGAGCATGTGTGCCACCCCCGTGGTTTTCTATGAGACTCAGGGACATGCAGAAACCTAGAAATATGTCACCTACATTATCTGACTGAGCACACTGCCTGGGAGGCTGAGTAGCACTGATGTTTAGCTCAGTAACAGAGCACAGCTGAGAGTAAGTATGTGAGCTGATGAAGCAAATGATATTAACTTCAATTATAGCAGCTGTCTCAGCATCCACCTATTTTAGTAGTTCCAGGTAATAAAGCCTTTTGAATATACCAGAAATGTGCCTTGGCTTTTCTTCTCATTTTCCCTTATCTTAGGTTCCAGTTCAGTTAGAAGCTCCTCCTTTGACAGCTCAGGCTCTGGAGGTTAAACAGAACAATTGAACTCAATCTCATCCTTCTCAGAATTTCTCGCTATTCTGAGAAATTATAGATGGCTCTTCCAAGTTGATCACATATAGTCTCAGTGTAAAGTTACTACAGTTGTGAGTTCAGCCTTTATCATTAATGGTTTCTCTCTCATTTAAAATATATAAAATATATATTATATTTCCCATACTTATGATTCAATAGGAATTGAGTAGACTCTGTTGGGGAGAGATGTCCAGAAATCTTCTGAATTAGAGATGATCCAAAAATCAATGTAGGAACATGGATTTATTCTGCTGGAACATTTCTGTGTGCTACAAGTTCTTCGAGGGCAGAGACCCTGCTTTATAAATCTTTGAACCCCCCACAGAGTATGGTACAATACTTTAAAACAGGAAAGATTCTCAATAAATAATTTCCAGAAAAAAATATGTGCTTTGGAAGCAATATTTTTTGTACTTTGAAGAATGAGTTATCTCAGGAAAGTTTAGAGGAGCAAAATACAATACTTATTATTTTTTTTTAAATCTCTTGCCCCAATCTCTTCAAATTAGTTTCATCAGCATCTTTAAAAAGATGCTTGTAAGGAGCTATTTGCTTATAAACTCAGACCTGAACTTCCCTTCATAATTAATGTAATCTGTTTTGGGGAGATAAGAATGAAGATATTTTGTAATTTGTAGACTGAAAACTCACTCCATCTGAATTTGGCAATTGTCAACCATACATACTCTGGTTGTCCTTACATCCTTGAATAAAATTATTAAATACAAAACTACTGGGTCATGTGAGGTGAAGACGTTTGCCACATGGATTCTCCCCCATTCTCCTTTGAAACCATTATTTCTGAAATGATGGAGTTAGAGTACTTTTTTCTCTCCTGCTGCTAATGCAGTTTTACATTCTCTTTCTCTTCCAGTGTTCCTGAGCATTCTTTTCGTGAGTGTGAGTTGACAGCACACTTCCGTGATGCTGTAATAGCAATGCAACTGCATTCTGACATTTCACTTTCCCCCTTTTCAATTTTCTTTTTCCTTTTCTCTCATCCAGTTTTCCCAGCTAGAAGAAAAGTTCAAGAGCTTCAGGTTAAAGCCAGTGCTTTGACTTAGACCTGGCACATGGAGAAGATGAAGGAGCAATTCAGGGAGCTTTCTACTCTCCCTTTCTTCTGTAGGAGACTGCTGATGAACAAGCAGAATGCATGTGTGTGCACGTGCACACACACACTCACACACATACACATACACACAGAGAGAAAATGGCCGCCCCATCTTCCATTTAACAGTAATTTGGGATTCCCCATCTGATGGGCACATGCACAATGATCTCTTTCATATACAGGGTGGTAATTTCACACTAAACACTTCAATTATTTATAAATGGATCTCAGAGACAGCAACTAGCAGCTGGGCTATAGAAGTGACTCTGACTGAGGCGTGGCCAGTAGAACCACATGCCACTTTAAACAGTGTTATTAATATTTATGTGACTTGATCAGCTAGTTTAGATGCAGGTCTTCCCTGGGCTGTGTGGAAGGAGGCTTCCTATTTTCACTTGCCTGTAATTATAAGCTGATTCTTTCCTTTGTCAAACTTCAGGGGTACTCGAAGGTCAGGTCCCTATGCTGAAAAGTGTTCCGAATGCCTGTGAGTCATCATGCATTCTCTACTTTTCCACCGGCTCTTTGGAGTCAATTAAAACTTAACTCTGAAAGTAGAAAATCTGGGAGCTCAACCTGTCAGTCTTGGATTAATATTTTGATTTTAACTTTTGACAGCAACTTTGACTATGTAAATGGCAGTAAGCAATCTAGTGTAAGGGAAAACTACCCAAATAGATTAAAATTCTCAGGTTACTGAAGCTACAGCTTTAAAAGAGAAATCTATCCATCCATGCACACACACACATACACACACACACAGGTGCCAACGGAGTGGACCATCAGGACCTTAAAGGGTGCCCTTGCCCACTTCAGGTCTTGCTTTCACACTAAAAAATGTCTCCTATGTTCCCAATGAGGATATAATATTCTATTACTATCTATGGCAGGCTCCTTCTTGCTCTATGATCTATTAATAAGAGTGTATGATAATGGCTTCTGAGAGATCCCGAATTTCTCAAATTAAGTACAAATATAGAAAAGTAACAATTCTAATGCTGATTCAACAGTGATGACTATTTTGGAAGAGGGGATTCAAATTTGGTTTAGCCTCTGTCTTCCACACTTCATATCTGATGATACTCCTGACAAGGGTGTTGCTACAGATCCCAGCAGGCAACCTTACACCTGTGAGGTGACAACCATTAGAGGGCAGCACAGTTATACTTTCTTAGCAATAAAGCAGAGGAAACATGACTCACACATTGCTGTCAGGGCTCTTTGTGATTGAGGAAGTTTTTTTTTTTCTTTTACCCCCCCTCCCCCAAATAAAGATTGACTAGGAGTAGAAGCTCTGACCAACAAATGAAATATCACTGATGAAATATCAATGTAGAATAGATTTTTAATTTTTTATGAAGTTGTAATTCCTTATATTAAGAATGATTTTTTTTTTTGTCGTAACCAAACAACAGTTGACCTTTCAAATGATAGTATTCTCACTATCTTGTGTTCCTTTGAGTTCTGTTGCTTGCAAGCTGGAAAATGAAAGTAGATTAATTTCCTCCTAATAAAAGTCAAATTCTGAAGCCTTCTATGACCCCATACTCTTGCAAAGATGGTTATTGTAGAAAGGACGGGTTTAAACACTTAAGAACTAACGGCTGGCAATAATGACAGATCACCTTGGATGTTATCCCATTAGTTAGCCACAGACATCTTAGCTGCAAGCTGCCAGGGAGAGGAAATCTGGGTAAATAATCCATAATTACAGTAGACTAGATGAAGATTGATTGGTAAGGAAGTTTTATCCTTTGGGAACAAAGAACTTTTTCCTTTGACTTTACTGATGAATTAGTTGTTACTGGATAAATACAGGTAGACAGTGTAGCATGCTCTACAATTAAAAACATTCTCTGCCTGAGAATTTATCTTCATAGATGAAAGAGTGTCTCAGGCGTAGGAGTGAGCTCAACAGCTGAAGGGGCGGAGCATGGAGCCCAGCCGGTGCCCCAGAACCCAGAATGATCCAGGAGTGCTCATTCCACAGCCCAGTGGGCTGGAAACCAAGGTAATGAGATCATCCACTCAGTTTTTAAACACCCGAACCCAACATCTTTCCCAATTCATTGCTCTTTTCCCTGATCTCCAAAAGCTCTGCTTTCTGCTTAGGCAGGGCTTGATGCAAACTATACAGAATGCTGAGTGTGAAAACAGAAACAGATTTTACATACAGAAGAAGAAAAGTTAAACTTGAAGGTGGTTGCAGCTAATTAGCATGGAGTCAGCTTCTTCACACTGCACAGAGTGAGATATTTGCTTTCTTTTTATGGAATAGGAATAAGAGGTAAAAGGTGGGGAGATTTGATTGGGTGCCTGAGGCTTGAATATATACCACCAAGGGAAACATAAAAGGTCAAGAAAATATTCGGTGCACATTCTAGAGATTGAATGAAAGCTTGTATCACTGAATTAACTTTTCAATCAGCCAATCTAACTGTTAGTCAGGACCAATGTTCTCATATTTTCCTACTTACTTTGACATCATTTTTGACTCTTTCAAGCACTAACAGCTCTGACTGAACTGTGCTTTGGGGAGCTTGACAAACCACAGAAAACAGCCACATACAACTTGGCTTGCAATTCTTACTGCCTTTCTCAATCAGCACCTTATTTTTAACCATTAAGTTGCATAGACGATGAACTTAAAGCTGATCATACTTTTGCATTATTCCACATTGACACTGCCACCATCTATCTTCTACTAGAACTGATTAACTAGACTGAAGAGACTGTCTGAACACAAAGTCAGGTGCATTCAAGGGATGCCAGACTTCCAAGCACAATTCTTAGAGTTGGGAAGTATGGCTATGCTGTTAGAAAAGGGAGAGCGGGATGGACAGGTGAGCAGCTAGGCCATCAAATCCCTGTCCTGAGTTTCTTTTTACCAAATAAGCTGTTGATTGGCACCCCCACTAAGCATCTCATTCATAACATGGGATGCTCTTGACTATTTGCTCCTCTTGCCTCTTAGACTAAATTCTCTTTGTAACCAGAGGCAATATATGAGTTTCTTGGGCCTCTGTAAATAGATAAGAGAAAATAAACTGGGTGGAGCTCAAGAAGTAAAATGAAAACAAAATTTAGAGACAGTGGGGGTAATTACTTGTATTTGGGATTTCTTTGCCTGGTTTCTTATTCAACATTTTGCCCACATAGAAAAGAAATGTTGATTATAAATTTCCCTTGTGGGGTAGACTCACCAGAGCTGTTCATTACTTCCATTGGCCTCTATTATATACTCCATTCTCATCTGCCTCCTGTCTGGCCCAATTTTTCTCGGTCTCCTTACTTTTACATTTAATCTCTAGCATAATCGGATAATTTAAAACAACAACAACAACAACAAAAAGTGCCTTTTATTATCTCCTTTCCCATACTGGACCCCTTGGAATGAGAAAGGTCAAGATTTCAAGGTCATTTGGGTAGGATCATGGATGAGAGATTCCAGGGAGATCTGGGATATTTTGGTACTGGGTGGAAGGAAGAGGCATATTGCTTCTGAGAGCGGCTGAGACCAGTTGCCAGTTACCAGTTTTCAGGTGAACTTCCCTGAGGAGCAGAGCAGGGAGTTGTAATAGGAATGTTGGGGGGCGGAGTGGTGGAACACCATGTTTGTATCCTGGGAAGGTGAGGGAGGTTTACTTGGAAGTAATGGGCCACTGTGATTCTTCAATTATCATGAACTTACAAAGTGGGAGTAAGTCTTTTCTGCAGAGAATCCTAGAGTCCATTTTTGCCACAGGAAATGTGACCAGTTCTGTGATGGGGAGGGAGGCAGGCCTCAATAATGACTAAGATAGAACTCACTGATACTCTAGTGGGATTGTTTTCAAGGATATGATACTTGATTTAAGAGAACAAAAGAAAGTCTCCTCCTCCCACTCCTTCCTCTTCCTTTCCTTATTCCTTTTCCTGCTTTCTAATTCTTCTTCTTGTTCGTCTTGTTCTTTTCGTGTGTATGTGTGTTTTGTTTTATTTTATTTTATTTGTACTGAGTATTGAACATAGGGACCTCTGCCACTAAACTACATCCTCAGACCTTTTTAGTTTTTATTTTGAGACAGGGTCTCACCAGCTGAGGCTGGCCTCAAACCTGCAATCCTCCTGCTTCAGCCTCCCAAGTCATTGGAATTATAGGCTTGAGCCACCATGCTTGGCTATTCTTGTTATTCTCCTTTTCCTCCACTTGTTTCTTCTCCTTCTTCTTCTTCTTTGCCTCTTCTCCTTCATCATCATCATCCAGCATTATAGGTTAAAATTCATACCCATTTTACAGTATTGGCCTTTCCATTACCACAGTCATCAATACTATTGGAGATCATAATGATAATAGATTTATTGATTTATTGTTAATGTAACAAACACTAAGTTAAATTTTTCACTTAGATCAATTTTATTTTCAGAGCAAATTTAAGAGGTGGTTAATCCCTCTTACAGGTAGAAAAAGTGAGGCTGGAGAGTATAAGTCACTTCTACAAGTTCATGGAGTGATTAAGCAGAAGAGTTGCATGGGCCTGGACTCCCCAGTTGCCTCTCCCTGTTCTGTGGAAACCTTATGCCATGTTGCCTTCCTCTTGATAGCATGTTAACAAATAAGGAAATATTCAAGGAAGTTTGGACAATTACTTTTGACTCTTAATTAATTAGGATATTTATGAACTGAAGAGAGTTGGAAACTTTTTTACAAAGAAAGAAAAAAAGAGCATTAAAATATACATTTTAATGTATATTAAATGTTTATTTATTAATTCACATCTTCACTTTTCATGTTCCAGCCATCCATAGTTAACTAGGGTACAAATGTATTAAATGAGAAATTCCGGAAATCAGCAATTAGTAAGTTTTAGATCGTAAACCCATGTGAGTAGCATGGTGAAATCTTGTTCTATCCTGCTGTGTCCTGCCTTGGACTTGAATCATCCTTGTGTCTAGAGTATCCACATTGTATATGCTACCTTCCCTTTAATCACGTAGTAGCTTATCAGATAAAATGACATAGTTTTGCAGTGGCTGTGTTCAAATGACCCTTACTTAGTAGCCTAATGCCATTTCATAATTCCTATATCACCTTCCTTCATTGCATCTAGTAGACATTATATTATTTCACATTATCATAGAAGAGGAAGATGAGCACAGGACCACATTCACATACGTTTTATTTTAGTGCATTATTATCATTGTTCTATTTTATCATTGTTGTTAATTTATTACTGTGCTTACCTTATAAACTTTGTTATAAGTATATATACATAAGAAAAAATTGTGTATGTATAGTTTAATAATATCCATGGGGTCTTGAAACATATCCTATTTGGATAACAAGGAACGGTTATACAAAGAGAAGGGCAAATGAGGAGATTTTATGTGCTAATAAAATATCTGTATGTAGATGCTAATTAATTATAAATTATATCATATGTACATGTTAATATAGCACATCCTATGTATATTACACCATAGGAATATGTATATTAATTATAATCATACATATGTATATGTATATCGGTATGTGTGTTACTAAATTTTAAATCACATCATATATATATGTATGTTAACATATTGCATCATATGTATAATGTATCATATGTGCGTATATATTGGTTAATAAATTATACATTACATCAAATTTGTGTATATCATACAAAGAACATCCAACACAGTGGTGGAGAGACTTAATGAGGCCTGCCCTCACAAAAAAGTAAAACTCAAAATATCTATTACTTTCTCTCTATTTTTTTTTCTTTCTGTGAGTCTCTCTCTCTGTTTCTACTTCTCAAATTTGAACCAAGAAGAAAAATTACCTAGTGCCAGAAATACCATTCTGATCTAGTATGGGGGGGATTGGCACACATTTTCCTCAAAGGGAGGGACAGTAATTCTTTAGGCTTTTGGGGTCATAAGGTGACTTATATGACATATCATTTGATGATGAGGTCCTGCCAATGCCACTGCCCCACTGCCTCTGCCATTGTGCTTGCCACAACATTTATTCCCCTTTTACAGTGACAACTTTCTACCTCTGATTTCCAAATTCAAGACATAGGTATCTCATTGCTGGAGTTCTCCCTGCTTGGGTGCTAAAGATATGAATTTTCTCTTCTGCCTTGGGGAGGAGAGATGTTTTGATGAATTAATAAGATTCAAAGAGGATATTCAAAGATGTTGAATTCAAAGATGTTGAATAGCTACAAATGATTGAAATCTATGGGAATGAAGACTTTAAAATTTTCCCATGAGAGTTAATAATAATTTAAAAATCCCATAGAGGGAAGCAGTCTTTGATACTTCCTAAGTAGGGATTAAAAAAAGACATAAAAACTAAAATTCTTGGCTCACATGTTAGAGGTAGAGAAACTCCCCAACTGCCTAACCTGTGTTTTTAGTTTAACATATTTGCATTGAGATGCAGGAAAGATCCTCCTTTTGCATTTGGTTTTTGTTACAGTCAGTCTTTTTCTGGCTACGACCAAAGGATCTAATGGGAACAACACAGAGGAGGAAAAGTTTATTTTGTCTAGTGGTTTCAAAGCTCTCAGTCCCTGATCAACTGACTCCATAGCTCTGGGCTGGAGGTGAGGCACAAGATCACGGCAGAAGCTTGTGTGAGGCAGAGGAAAGTAGCTCAGGACATGACAACCAAGAAGCAGAGAGAGCTCTGCTCACAAGGACAAAATGTGATCCTCAAAGGCACAACCCCAGTGACCTACTTCTGCCAGACATACCCCACCTGCTTCTAGTTACCACCCAGTTAATCCGTATCAGTGGATTAATCCACTGATACGCACACCTTTCATAATCTAATTTATTTGCCTCTGAATATTCTTGCATTATCTCACACATGAGCTGATGGGGGACACCTCGTATCTAAACTGTAACAATCATTTTTTTCTTTTATTCTATTCCTTAGTGCAATCTATTCATTCTCTTGATATGTTCAGATAGAAAAACTCTGTTCTGGATTCTATTATTTTCTTCTAATAGATGAACATTAGCTTGTTCACCTATCTTCTATGTCTCCCATAAATTCATCATAGTAAAATCTAGACACTTGCTCTATTCAAATTTGTTTTTTTTGGGTTTTGATTAGATAAGAACAACTTATCAGTGGCACTGTATCTTCCCTATGTTACAACATAGCTCGTAAGATCTGGATGTTTCCTTTTCAGTGATGCTAAGATGAATGAGCAGGGTTCAGTCCACCCTTCCACTGTCAAATTACCAAATATTTCACTTGATCGTTTCAATATTTATGTCAACTATTGTCTGTATCCATTATTAGTTTCATTGTGGGTTTCAAACTTGTGATTTCTCTAAGTCCAAAATTCTTTGTGAATTTTAAAGAAGAACATTCACCAATTATTTATAATATAGTTTTGTATGGAAAAACAGATTTGTCATTTCCTTCATCAGTTTTACAGTGAGTTGGTGATCTATTTTTAGAATCGAATATCACAGATTTTTAATATGACTCTAAATTTATGGATTTTGAAACTGTATTTTAATTACTTCAGTACATTCGTTTTTAACTTTGTTCAAATTTCCCCAGTTTCTTTTAGCAAGTAAAAGCTTGTTTACGTTGGCTGTGAGGTTCCATTAGTTTTTGATAGCTTCCTTAATGTCTGGACCAATAAGATATCCCAGCTTCATTTTGTATATTTCCTCTGCAAGGAAATAGAAAGTTTTTTCTTTTTTCTTTTCTTTCTTTCTTTTCCTTTTCTTTTTTTCTTTTTTCTTTTCTTTCTTTCTTTTTTTTTTTTTTTTTTTTTTTTTTTTT
>NW_025999990.1:37122914-37125138 GCF_001458135.2 Marmota marmota marmota
TTTTTTTTTTTTTTTTTTTTTTTTTTTTTTTTTTTTTTTTTTTTTTTTTTTTTTTTTTGAGGACCCTTTTTCTGTATAGAGGAAGATTTACATGTGATCTGAATGCTGAACCCATTGCTGCTGGGATGCCATTGGTTCTTCACCTTTCCAATGAACAGAGTAAGGAAAGAAAAATTTTTGAAGGAAAAATTTAATCCATCAATATTGATAATTCTAATTAAAATTAAAAATATCTTTTTAAAGTAGAGAATTTGTCACATGAGATTGTACAAAATAAAATGCTGAGTTTACCAAGAGATCAAAACTGTAGACTCCCAAACTAAAAGGGAAGTGAGAAGAGCATCCCCAAGAATGGGGAGCTCAGACCTCTGAGGAGAGACTTCTCCTACTCCAAAATGGAAGTGAAAAAAACATCCCTCCAAATATGTTGCATTCTCTGAAAGCTCCTGGAAGTTTCTTTTTCTCTTTCCATTTATAACACTGCCTAGGGGTAAAGGCAAGAACGGGTGGTTGAATGTAGTTGTGTGCTTGAAGACATGCTGTTTTCCAATACTAGAGGCTACATTATAATGTGAGTGGGGTGGTGCCAAGTAATGTCTTCCCAGTGTTTTTTCTTTAGCTGGAATAATGAGGTCCCAGGATAAGTTTTACTCAGTAGCCCCGATTATACATGTTCAGATTTACCACAGTTTGCCATCTTCTTTCTCACTATTACTTCTCGAATCCATGCTATTCCATTTTCCTTACTTCATTTCCTGAACTATATAAGTGATAAACCATAAATATTTGTTCAGAGGGTATCTCTATTTTGCTGTCATCGTTGAACCTTACTTAGCTGGGTATAAAACTATATATTTTCAAGTATTTTCTCCTCACCCAGTTTGAAGATTTTTTTCTGGTCTATGTTGTTGCTGATGATAAATCTTAATGCTTGTTTAATTGTTATTTCTGTAAGTAATGACTTTTCCTCTCTTTGGGCATAACTTTTATTTTTCCTGGTCTAATGTACTACATGATACATCCATTGGGCCATTTTTAATATTTTCTGTTTACCTTTGATATTCTGCAGTTTTATGATTATCTATCTAGTCTCTATCTTTGTGTTCTTGGGACTATTTATGGTTCTCCTTTATTAAGTCTCTCTGAGATTTTTAAAAATTAAGTGATTCTCACTGGAAGTTCTATTTGGGGCTTTCTATTTCCAGAAACTTGAAAACTTGCTAATAAGTTTTTATTATCCTGCTACCAACCCTTAGATGTAATGAGTAAAAAATAATTCCCCATGTATTGATACACTGTTGAGTTTTAAAGAAAAGAAAACCTTAAGATAACTGAAGCAATGGTGAATCCTAAAAATCAGAGACATAAGTTTGTGTACTTATCCTTCAGTGCTCTGAGGGTGAGGGTTGGCAGGTGATAGGTTCCAATAGGAGGGCAGGGGACGCTGTCCTTGGCCAACACAGAGAACAGAGAAAGGGAACAAATGTAAGATGAGCAAAACACTTGGATGACAAAATGAGACAGTCCAAAAATATCTCAAAATGAGCAAAAATCATATTTAAAAAGAATAGCTAAGAAATTTCTCAGCCTAAAGATAAACCTGAGAACTCACAGAGATTTCAGAGCAGAAAAATTAAAATTAAAATATTCATAGCATAGCAACTACTGACCACAATATATTTTTATGAAATGTTAGGAAAAGATAAGTTTACTATCAGTTATGTTTCATGAACTATTTCCCATCCTCTGAAAACAGAAACAGAAACCGGGCATGGCAGTGTATACCTGTAATCCCAGCAATTTGGGAAGTTGAAACAGGAGGATCACAACTTTGAGGCCAGTATCAACAGCTTAGTGTCATTCAATCCCTGGTCCAAAAAAAAAAAAAACCTAAGCAGAAACAGATTATTTGAGAAAACATATATTAATAGGGTTTTTAAAGAGAATGGTGCTATAATAGCATATAGTTTTCTACCATAATTGCATGCTCATAATCTTCAGGATATCATAAATTTATTGATTACAATAAATACAGTACAACTGATTGCAATACCAATTTGAATGCCTTTGCTATGAACATTGAGTAACTGGAGAAGACATCTGCTGACAGGATTTTTGTCATGATCCTTATTTATTTAGACATTATGATGTCTGCCAGCAATTATGCTATGGTTTTTGGAACAAGATGCAAATTTATATATATATATATATATATATATATATA